>NW_026862878.1:0-179126 GCF_026571515.1 Ruditapes philippinarum | reverse complement strand
ACCGATATTTTAAATTTTAAAAAAGAAAACACACGGTAAAGTATTTATATTTTGCAAGCCCAACCTATGTACATTAAAAAAATTTTAGGAAAACTTTGAAAATGCCCCTCATTATGGAAAATTTCGGGGTTTTTTTAACGGGGCTTTTTACATAGGGAAATGGTCAAATAAGTTTTTAAAAGTGGGGGGGGTGGGGTTTTAATTTTTATAAATAAAAAACAGTTCTTTTAGAAACAAAAATTTTCCCTCTTTTTAATTTTTTTCCTGAATGTTTTATTTTTTTTTTTACCAATGAGCAATAAAAAAACATTTTCATAATGATTTTTAAATAATTTATTTCGAGTTCCCTCATTTTGAAAAACCCCTTCTAATGGCAAATTTTTAGTTCATAAAAATGTCCATAACTCATAAACCAAGGGAAAATTTTTTTTAAAAATTTTGCATACAGGTGGATTAAAGGCTATACCTGTCTATTTTTGTAAATTTTCCATTTCCCTTATAGTGCCCATTAGGGTTGTTCTACCTTAAACATATACTTCCTCCTACAAAACATTTTACACTGCGTTTAGGTCATATCTCATTACATTTTCTTTTGAACAGTTTACATTAGAACCTTCTGAGTTTATTTTACACAGGAACTTTATACTGAGATATAGATTTTATCCAAAATTACTAGACCACCAATTAACGTTCACGATCCTGTATTAAGTTTAACATGAAAATATCGAAGAACACTCAAGTAAGTGTCCAATATATTATATGGTCATTGTTGTGTTCAATTGGTATCATGTTTATAATTTGCCTATAAATTTGCATATTAATCAAGTTTTTATAAATATAATTGCCTACCCCTTTGTTTATTCTGTCAAATAAGTAGATATGTATCGAAAACTTAGAAATACCATAAAAAGTTAAACAGGTTTACATCGGCCGAGTATCTTTTTGAAAGATACTTCAAGTTCTTACTATAACCATGCTATTTCTGTTTTTCCTACAGTATTATTTTATTTAACGATGAAAATGAATTATAAACATGATATGAGCTGCGTCACGACAAAACAAAAATAGTGGGTTTGCGACCAGCATGGATCCAGACCAGCCTGCTGTTCGCTAACCAACTCTATAAAAAGTGGAGAAACTGACAGCGAACAGTATGGATCCTGATCAGACTGCGCGGATGCGCAGGCTGGTCTGGATCCATGCTGGTCGCAAACGCACTATGTTGGTTTTGTCGTGACGCGGCTCATATATTCTCTACAAAACACTCTAAATGTTGGAGTATTTCAATATGCATCTGTGACTTGTCGAATTAGAACGGTATGTTGTTTGCGAGAGATTGAAATATTCACCAGTTATGAACTAAGTTTATTAAAACCAGCTGCTCACAGGCTTTTCTGGTTATTAACGACACATATTAAAGTAAATAATGGATTTTTAAGATGCATATATTATGCATGATAAATTGAATGCATTGTCCGCCAGTTTAAGACAGGAAATGTAAAATTTTGTTTATGTATTTGTCTAAATATTTATAGAAACGAATTTATATAAGCTTCATCCCGGACAATGATTGATGATTAAAGTGTACTGTAAGTTGCCGCAATGGTAATAATATATACGACGATATAACAAACAATATATTCTCTAAGCTACATCTACTTGCATGTCAAGAAAAGTTTGTAAAACTAAAAAAGATTCCAATAATTTATTTTATGAGACAAGCACCATGCCTCAACAATTCACATACATGACGACTTTCCAGCTTTATTGTGGAGGAATATTTCGGGTACTCCTCCGTGCATTATATCAGGCACTAACAGGCACCTGAGTGGAACAACCGACGTTCTGTTAGCTAGCTGAATATGAAATGAAATAAAAAAAATCCAAATTCCCTTGCGGGATTCGAATCCACAGCGGTGAAGGGCAAGTTGTTTGAAGTCAACGACCTTAAGTTCCGTTTGGCCCACAGTGTTCAAACTTCATGAGATGATTGTCCATATTGGGTAGAAGACCCCTAATGATTTTGGGGTCACAGTGTCAAAGGTCAAGGTCATTATTATTTTAAAACTGAAAACAGTTTCCGGAGCATAACTTAAATTCCATTAGGTCCATAATACTCAAACTTCATAGTATAATTGTCCATATTAGGTAAAAGACCCATATTGATTTAGGGGTCACAAGGACAAAGGTAAAGGTCACTATTACCTTAAAACTGAAAACAGTTTCCGGAGCATAACTTAAAGTCTATTTGACCCACAGTATATTTAAACTTCATAGGATGATTGTCCATATTAGGTAAAAGACCTCTATTAATTTTGGGGTCACAAGGTCAAAGGTCAAGGTCACTTTTACTTTAAAACTGAAAACAGTGTTAAGAAAATAATTTAATTTCAAATTGGCCCACAGTATTCAAACTTCATAGGATGATTGTCCATATTGGGTAGAACACCCCTATTGATTTTGGGGTAACAAGGTCAAAGTTCAAGGTCCCTATTACCTCAAAACTGAAAACAATTTCCAGAGCATAACTTAAGTTCCATTTGGCCAACAATATTCAAACTTCACAGGAGGATTGCTATTTGAAGGATGTAAAACTTTAGTCTTACAAATGCGTTATCCTTACTAAGAAAAAAAAAACACTTTCGGGATATAATGCTCCGCCTAGCAGGGCTCTTGTTTGAATTGTGTTCGACTGTTTGTTCATGTATGTATGTTAACCATTTTTCAACCATAACTCATATACTAGTAACGTCAGTGGAAGGGTAATGGTTTTTATGCATTACACTTTCTTCGGTTAATTATGGAACAACTATTCGCATATATTTTCGTCAATGTAGTATGTTAAAGATAATTATCAAATCGTCCTGTACAAATTTCTGTGTTTGTGTCTATTTTAAACATTCTGCAAGTTTCCCATGGTTATAAATCTACCTCCTTGAAATATAGTGTCGGGCATGACCTTACCGTGCCAACAAAGATGGTCAATAACCTTTCTCCCTTGTTTTGTGGTTATATTAAAAGTACTTTATAAATTATTAGTCTTTGAAAACTGGACGACATGTGTTAAGTTACTTTATGGCTGAAGTTTATTCCCAGCAGTAAATATGTCAGATCCAGTTCGGTACCATATAAATGGCTTGAAAACGCATTATCCCATACACTTGTCGAAGATGTTTTTACAATTTTGTTGCTTTATCAGTTTATTGAGAAAATCTGTGGGTGGGGGACAGATGGAGGTTGGAGTCCTACAGGTCCTCCTAGCGGCGGTGGGGGAGGTGCTGGATGGTTTCCACGACGATGAACCCCCGATGGAGATGGGGCGGGATGCTAACGCCTGGTTGGGAAAAGACGGTGGGTCTGGTGGAGGATGTTTCCGACGATGAATCCAGGTTGGGGAGTGTCGAGTACAGCAACAGCACCTATCGTTCAGGTATTTTACATTTATAACATTCTCATACAATTAATATAAATTTATCAACTTGCTACATGTGTTTTATCACAACGTACTATGTATTTTTTTTCCCTATTTATTCGGGTCTGCATTTTTCACTATAAATAGTCGTCGTTTATACACAAATCTTCTAGTGAAAGTTGTACATAATTGTACAATATTAACATTCTAACAAAAAAAACACTCAAACAATTTTTTGGGGTTTATGTCTCTTCGACTGATTTTTTTATTCCAGACTCCTCGTGTGAAGGGAACGGTGGCAACGTGTTTTCTAGACGGCACTGGTGCAAAATTGTGATGGGAGCGAGGGCAAGTATCCCTGTGGCGGAAGAAAACTTCGTCTGCTGTTTGCCGAATGTCTGTTAGTTTTTATTTCATTATTTGTTTTGTAATTCTTTGATATCCGAGTTTCCCGTTAGAAAAAATTATCATCGATAGAGGCACTTAATTTCATCGGCAATTGCACATAGATACCATTATAATAATGCAAATAAATTTCTCAAAATTCTGATTGGCTTAAAAGACCTTGTAGTAGGCCGTATAGACCCGTGAAGAACCGAATGACTCA
This sequence comes from Ruditapes philippinarum, assembly GCF_026571515.1. Lineage (NCBI taxonomy): Eukaryota > Metazoa > Mollusca > Bivalvia > Venerida > Veneridae > Ruditapes > Ruditapes philippinarum. The sequence continues at coordinate 175,107 of NW_026862878.1, read as the reverse complement.
CAAAAAATGTATTTTACATTTCAGACGGGTAAAACTAAAAATATATTTATGACAAACTTTCGATTTAAATGACATTATTCATGTTATTTTTAAAAAAAAGTTCACATGACTTTATACTTGGAATTACTTTTTTATTGCACAGCTTAGCGTAGCCGTTGATTAGGTGCGTCTTTTTCCCCGCCGCTTCTTCGCTTGTATATCCAGTAACGCCGGAATGTGAAAAAACGCACATTCTTTTTGCCAATAAGTAACGCAGAAATGTGCAATAAATGGGGCTACCTGAAAGGGATTTCCAACGCAGTCAAATTTAAAATGGCCAAAATTTTAATTTTTTTTTTTTAATCGTAAATGAAAAAAAAGAAAAAGCTGCATACGACTGCAAAGACATTACTCTTTTATCCCCTTTAAGATTATTTCCACCCAAATTGTTTTCCCTTTTTTAAAAACATCTTTACTACGTTTTAGCGAGGGGGTTTTTGGCCCTTTTTTTCACTCTGATTTAAAACATTAATGCCCTTTCTTATAAACCCTATAATTTTTGATTTTAGATAGGCAAGTGGGCAATTACTTTAAAAATTTTGGTGGGAAAATAAAACTGGTGACATGGGATTTTTGTCGTTTTTATTTAGGGGAACGCCGATGTTTCGTGAATTTTAAAGCTTCGTTACCTCATAAAAAACGGCATGAATTCACATTTTATCAGTTTTATTTTTCAATTTTCTATCATCATAAGACGCTAAGTTTATGTCACTTGGACTGGCGAAATCGAATTTATACTGATAATATTCATTGTTGTACTTAAAAACAAAAACCAAAATCTCGCCTCAAAAACGGTGGCGTCAAGCCATCATTTTCACGAATGATCTTGAAAAGTAAAATAATCTTTGATTTTATGTCTTCATCTCAGCCGTATGCGCTATTGGGTTTTTTTTCAGTTCCGCTTAAATAAAAAATAATACTGGCCAGTTTTCTTACCGCGTTGGGGAAATCCTGTCAGGTATCCCACCATTTATTGCACAATTCTGCTATTGCAGGAATCGGTGTTGTTATTTCACATTCCGGCGTTACTGGATGGATTATAGACGTGTTCTTTGACAAACAGTCTAAAGTTGCTTTGTTTTCTTATGAACTTGTCGTCATTAACAATTTGCGTCATTTTAAATTCGTTATGTATACAAGTACTGACGTGATATACGGGAGAATATAACCCTCGGTCATATTTATCTCATTCAGGCTATATTCTTCCGTATATACCTCAGCAACTTGTATAACTAATAGTCAGCAAGGAAATCATGATCCGCTTATACTTGGTCATTTCAATAATAATAATAAAATAACTTTATTTACAAAACTTTACACAAGGTAAGTCATATACAGATTGTAACACCTTATTTACAATTACAACAATAGCCATGTTGACATGGCCATCCCCGCCGAAAGTGTTTGCTCATTGGAAGAATATATATGTCGTAGAGCAGAATAATTCAATATTAAGAGGTATTTTGGTAATGAAAACAGATGCCGAAGTGATAACAGATTTGAAACCTATGTCAATACTGATGGCTGAAAATAACAAAGGGCAATAACTGGAAAATAATGCAGGATATGCTATCATTCTTGTGTGCTGTCCTCCTCCTCAATGAGATCTATCCATCTAAGAAGTTTCAAGTTGATATCTCTAACACTTTTTAAGATAAGCTCCGGACAAAAGTATGAAAAATAACAAACGGCAATAACTTAAAAATTATAAAGGGAAGAGTTTATTTTCTTGCGCACAGCATTCCTCCTCAATAAGATCTATTCACCTATGAAGTTTCATGTTGACATCTCAAAGACTTTTAAGTTATGCTCCACTCAGGTGAAAAATTAAGTATGAAAAAAATAACAAAGGGCAATAACTAAAAAATTATGAAGGGTAGAGTTATCATTTTTGTGCACTGCACACCTCCTGAGTGAGATCTTTCCATCTATGAAGTTTCATTTTGATATCTCAAAGGCTTTTTGAGTTATGCGCTAGACAAAAATTAAGTTTGAAAAATAACAAAGGGCAATAACTCATAAATTATGCAGGGTAGAGTTATCATTCTTGTGCACTGCACTCCTCCTTAATATGATCTATCCATCTATGAAGTTCCAAGTTCATGCCTCAAATACTTTCTGAGATATGCTCCGGACAAAAATGTCGGACGGACGGACGGACGAACAGAGACTATTTCTATATACCCCCGCCTTTTCGGCGGGGTATAAAAAAAACTCTTATCAATCGAAAAAATATAACATGTCAAAGAAATGATTTAACGGTAATCACAGTTTTAACATATATCTTAACACATAATTATACTGAACATTCATATAATTCATTTTATCAATAACTATCATTTTTCAGTGCATCATTTCAATCTGCAATTTACAAAGTAAAAGTAACAAAGTTAGCAGTCAAAAAATAAAAACTAGCACAGACTCCATTATCAGAAAACATATTAAAGTAAGAAATACAGATAATAATGAAAATAAATATATGAATATAAAGAGCGTATCTTGTACATGTATATATAAAATACACTTAAGTTAAAGCTAAAGTTGATTAAATAAGTATTTTTTGAAACTATTTTTAGATATTGACAATTTTGTTTTCCTTCTAATAGTCAGGGGTATGGAATTCCAGAATTCCAAATACCCATGTCATTAAATTGGAATGTGTCATTAAACTAATTACTACGTGGTTTGTAAGACGAAATTAAATTTCCGTGAGGTATCGATCTTAGATTATACTTTTGTTTATTAGATATGGTAAGTAAGTCTCGGATATATTGAAGGGACATATCATTCAGTGCTTTATGTAGTTGGGACACCGGTGTGAAAAATACATCTTTTCTTGAAAGGCAACATTTTTGATATTTTGTATAAATTTGCTAATCGTTTTCTCATTGGTAGGTCTAGAATAATTTTGCACATTCGAGTTCGTAATTTGTATATTCGGTCTATATAATTTTTGTTTTCTTTCCCCCATATATTACAAAATTTATCAAAAATAGGAAGAAGGTATGCATTATAAAGAAAAGCATGCGGGATTCCTTATTTAGAAATTACGTTATACGCCAAAATAAATTAACTTTAAATTAACACACACCACACAGTGCCGTCAACTTGTGGGGACCAAGCTTTGAGTCGACGTCTAAGACGGCAGAGCGTGCGCGGAATTTCTAGGATTGTAGGCGGAGCTGAAACAAAGGCACACTCATGGCCATGGCAGGTTTCCCTTCAGCTCAATGATAACAATTTCCACTTTTGTGGTGGCACACTTATCAGCGATCAATGGGTAGTCACAGCGGCACATTGTTTAGTCGGGTATGCCACTGATTTCTGTTTACATTCTCACAAAATCAGATCTAAACCCCCAGATTTAATATATTTAATAAGATCGGAGCCAAGTGAATAAATTCAGATAAATTGTATAATCTAATAAATACATAACGTCTTAAATTTTGCACTAGATGAAAACATAAAACAACTGATGATACTCATTTTTGATTGCCTTTTCGTTGTTTGAAAATATATTATTAAAATTATTTCTAAGAGATTCTACAGTGGCTAGAGTAGTTCTCGGAGAGCATGATAGATCTACAGAAAATGGCCGGGAGATAACTTCATCTGCCACTGTTTTCAGTGTAAGTAATATTCTATATACGTTTTGAATCAAAAATATTGTATTGAAATACAAATGTATTGTATTTATTTATATAGACGACGCGTGAATTAAACTTTAAAGAGGCATATTTATCTATTTTTAAGAAGGTTTATCTTCCCTGAAAAAGCAGATTTGTTAGTCGGAAATAAAAACTATCAAAACTAGAAAAATACACGGGTCATAATCATGACAGGATGATATGATACTTTGCAATTATGTTATTCAAATTTTACTCTTGACCTAAAAGCTTTTGCAATGGAAGTTTAAAAAAAACAAAACTTGATCTGGTATTATTTGGTTCCTATTTCCGTAAAATATGCCGGCTACTAGTATATTGCAACTGTAAAAAGTCTCCTATTTACTGAATTATAGAATAAGCATGTCAATTTGTTTGAAAGCACTTTTTATTTTTAATATCAATATTAAATTTTGTTTTGTAAATAATCATATGAGATGTTTATATCTTGATAACTGTGTCTCTTACAAGTTAATACATTTAAAAATCTTCCTTAAAGTGAAAATTTTCATCCGCCCAGTTTTTCACTATTAAGACAGCTGATTAATAATATTTGAGCCGCGTAACGACAAAACCAACGTAGTGCGTTTGCGACCAGCTTGGATCCAGACCAGCCTACGCATACGCGCAGTCTGATCAGGATCCATGCTGTTCGCTTACCAACCTTAATACAAGTGGAAAAACTGACAGCGAACAGCATGGATCCTGATCAGACTTCGCGGATGTCCAGGCTGGTCTGGATCCATGCTGCTGGCAAACGCACTATGTTGGTTTTGTCGTGACACGGCTCACGTGTAAAACTACAAATGTTCTTGTAAGGAAGAATTTGCCGCTGTTTTCACATCAAACTGTTATTTTCAGCATCAAAATTATGAAAACAGCGCGCCCTATCCAAATGATATAGCCTTGTTAAAGCTGAAAACACCAGTTGCATTAAATGACAACATTCATCCAGCATGCCTGCCAGAAAATGGAACTACTTTCGATACAGGTACGGACGACTGTTGGATCACCGGATGGGGAGACACGAAAGGTGCTTCTTGTTAAATATCTTATTTTAAGTAAAACTGGTATTGTTTCGAGCACGTGACATGATTAATTTGTGTTATGAGTCTTCCCTGCTTTAAATTTTGAACAGTATGCTTAAGTTTTACAAATATAAATATATTTGACTCTATCTTAATACGTCCATTCGGAAAGTTGCAGCACTTTGAAATCAATTTTGATGGAAAACATCAACGCAAAAATAGTGATTTTTGGCAATTTTGAGATATCTTCTTGTTGCCATGGTAACAGAAAATTTAAGACTGAGCATGTCGTTACAAAGGCAATGGTACAGTCAACATTTGTGCCAAGTTTGTTAAGTATTTTATAGTTTTTTTTAGGAATTTGAACTTGTAAAGGGAGACCTTTCAATGAAACAGCCATTTTTCACCAAATGCTCTCGCAGTAAAGGGTTAGTAACGTACAGTATAATAATCTTGAATATAACTATATGAGTACAAGTAACTTTAAAACCAACCAGTCATGAAGGCAAATTAATGAAATACCTTGATATAAGTATGCTATTTCATTTGATATTTAAATATTCAAATGTTACAATGTATTCACTAAAACTGCATTTTATATACAGACATTATTAAAATTAATTAACCATTGCATTCGATATTTCATTGTTAATTGTAAGCAAAACAGCAACAATAACAACTGTTTTATTTATTAGTTTTTCACTGACATCGACATATTCTGTCTTTCATCATATAATTGACCTGAATTTCTGTCATTGCGCTTTTGCCCTACGCAGAATGCACATGCGCGAAATGCAATACCATTGCTATGGAAAAATCGTACTGTGAAAATGTCTATTCACTTTTGGTTCCAGCAGGTTGTGGAGTACAGACAAAACGTTATGTTTCATGTGATAACATCACTTAATAAAATGTATACTTGATTGATTTTTCCAGACACTGGCGATGAGAGTAAGTTGAATGAACTACAGATATCTATAGTTGACAATGAATCATGTGCTAGTAAATGGGGCGAAAATTACATCCTAAAAACGAACATATGTGTCGGGGACGGTCTGTCCGGTGCATGTAACGTAAGTGCTCTTGTTTTAATCATTATTTTATTTTGTATCAACATATCGTCTTGAAATCATTGAAATAAGTTTGCTTATATATCTACTTTTTACACAATTAGTTAAATGCTTAAAATTAATCAATTTAAAAAAAAACACATGTTGATGACAAATATCATTATTAGGAAACTCGTCTTTCGATCTCATCTATTTCCATTTTGTTAGATATTTTGTTTGTTGATTTATATATGTACATTATAATAATATACTTTTGGGAATAGATATATTTAAACCAAAAACAAATATATGATTGTTTCATTTGCTTGAATATGAATCTTACATAACCACATATATACATACAGTATTAAGCTCCATGACATAACTAATAAATCAAATTTAAATTTTTATCAAGGATTAACGTTAAAATAATAACAAGTTCTCAAGTAAAAAAGTGTATTTCATACTTAGTAAAACAGTCAGGTTTTAATTATTTTTACATTATATAACACTAGATGGAAAGATTTTCAAACACATTTAAGTAAAAGATTCATAAGTTTAATGACCTCGCATAAACAAATGTAATATGAATTATAATATCTGTCATATTTTACAGTTCGGATCGGAATATCCGTGCCGAGGTGATCCACCCATTGGGCAGTAACGAGGCTGGCCGAGTTACCGCCCATGGGCGGGTGACCGAGGGGTGTATATTCCGATCCGAAACCGCAAACATATGTCAGATATTTTTTCTTGCATATTCTACCACATTCCATTATATTTTTAATTCTTTATCTTTACTTTCAATGAAAATTTATATCATTACAACCGTAACTACTTTCATCAACAGCGTATGAATTACAAAATCATTCAAAACAGTAAAATGACGTCATCTTTATCGTGCCATCGTACAGCACGCGACTCATCTGGAACCCCCCCCCCCCCATTCCAGTTGAAATTGCCGGCATGGGTAAAACTAACGGAAACGCCAGTCTGATATGAAAGAAATGATGAGCTAAACAATTTTATAGCTTATTGTTATATGGGAAAAAATTTTAACTTGCTATTGTGTATTTCTTTTTGTTTTAACAAAACCACACTGTTTAATAAAATAGCTTTTCTGATGTGCAACATGTCAGCGAGCTTTAAAGAATTAAAATAAAAGTTTTTAGTGAAGTGATAGTGCCATGTTTGAATATCATATTCTTTTTATCATTTTCTAATTTTATTTACCTAATAAATAAAGTGCCTAAGAGCCAGTCTATAGTCGATCGTGGTTTAGCAATGTGTTTATCTCGTGTTTATGTCTTTGTATGCATACTGAGATAATCAAATAAACTTGGAAACTTGTAAGAATTAATTTTTATTTGATTGGTGATTTATGTACATCATATAATAATTAATTTTGAAATCTGACCAAAAAGAAATTTAATGTTAAATTTATTCAGAAATATGTTTTCTCTCATCAAATATCAAAGCATACTTTTATAGAGTATTTTATATTATATTTGTAGCTTAATATACATACATGTACTGTTTCATACATAATGACTAAAAAAGACCATAGTCATAACGTGTATGCAAGCAATGATAAGAACAATTCAGCCCCCCCCCCCACACTAACACAATTTAGACCACTTTGGTCCAGCCCAGATGATAGTCTCTATAAAGGGATTTTACTGTATAAATGTAAAACAAAAGATAAATGTATCATCAATGTCAATCAAATTTTAATCATAATAACTGGCTGAGTTTTAGCTGTAATTGATTTATTACAATTAAATTAATCAATTTTTGGCAAGGTAATCAATTACGTAATGATAACAGTGTCATGTAATCGATTAAAAAATCAAAGATTACAATTAATGATTACCCCAGGTCTGGACAATACACGAAAGTTTCCATGCAGCTTTCACTAGTGCAGATCATGTTATTTTCAGGGAGATTCGGGTGGTCCGTTATCTTGTCGCCGACAGGGAGAACAGGCCTGGGAACTTGCCGGAGTGACATCTTGGGGTGCAAGTGGCTGTCAGTCAGAGGGTTTACCAAATGTGTACACCAGGGTGTCCCAGTACCGACAGTGGATCCTAGCTACAATGAGGAAAAACTTGTAAATGATGGACATTTTCTTGTATCTTAACTGGCTACAACTCTTCATTAAAAATAACTAGACCCCGTGTTGAGATTTTCTTTAATATCGAAGTTGAAATATGTTCATTATATACCAGACTATGGCATTTTTTTTGCATACAGCTTACAATATATATTGGATGGTAAATATTGCTACATTTCCAAAACTATTAGTACATTTTTTAAATTTGAGGCGTTGCATTTTAATAGACTCTTAAATAAGAAATTTGAGAAACACTTTGCACACACTACATTATATCAAAATTTTCTACTTTTGTGGTTTGAAGTTTAATAGGAGGCCAATCAAAACAGGCATGTTAATGAAATATTTTATGTACAGTGATATTTCAATGATGTTTCTTCCTTTTATGAGTAAATCATTCTATTATCCGAAAGCGATTAACTTTTACCAACAATATAGAGTCGGGCTAGCCTGCAGATCGATCCGTGCTGTCTGGCCAGGTTCTATACTGTTGATAGTCTAAATCTTTGTTTCTGACGTTGGAGTTGTCGAATGGATTTTTTTAAATCCAAAGTAGGGAAAAGCAGGGCAAATGTAGCTGTTAAAGAATTTGAGTTATATCTTAAATGTGTAGTTATGCAGTTCAGTATTGATTTACACCATGATTGTATTATGGTATTATTATTTAGCGACAATGCAACAAAACAAATAAGCACATTTCTTACCATTGCACGATGATATATTACATAAAAACGTTATTTCACAAAATAGACGAAAGAAGGTACAAAAAATATCGGCAACAGCAGAATGTGATGTTAGATGTATAATTTATAAGAAATGTGTTGTTACCACCGTGATAGAAGAATCATTCTGAAATACCCGTAACAGTTGCCAAGGATACGCAACGACGTCATGTTTATAAACGGGCTTTGATGGTCAACTTTGACGTCATGTGTACAAAAATTGGCTTAAACTATTGAAAAAAAAATCAACGAAATCCAATCAGAAATATGGTCAATATTTTGCATGCCAATTTTCAAGACGCTACTCGAAAGTTCGCAAAGTGTCGCGTTATACCTTAAGCCTAATAAAAAGTGTCAGTTTTACATGCAAAAAAAGCGTCGAGCTAAACTTATTGAAAAAAAATTAGCGAGTTCAGCAGTTGTTAGACGAAATAGCTTTAAAGGAAACAAAACAATATTCAACAGAGAAAACTGGGTTGATTCATTAAAGAAAAGGTATTTAAAGTATAACATGCACAGAAAGATGTAAACAATTTTATAAAAGAGGAAATGTATCAGTCTCATTTTATGCTCGGAAAGACAGTTTACGGACAAAAATTAATGAAACACAGCAATAATTTACCAGTGCCTTCTTAAAGGCACGTCAAGGTCCAAAAATGTTTCTATTTTATTTCTCAAACGGTTTTTGTGGGTTTTTTTTCTGTTCAGTGTCGTGTTATACCTTCGAACAAAATTAACTTATTGAAAATTTACTTGAAACATCCTTTTCTGTTTTTGCTTATTTTCTATTATTAAAGTTATAGTAGTTTAGTATTTTGTACGGGAGTAGCTTTGTTTATAGTTTGCTACTGTCAAATAAGTTCACATTTTGTACCACTTTTTCATATGGATAATCACTTTATATGCTCTAAATCTATTATCAAAACATTATAAAACACATGCTTGCCATTTCTTTACCACTATATCTGAGGCCTAATGTACGATGTTTTATTGTGCCAGTATAACAGACCTGACTGACAAGTTTTCACACCATATCTCTTACTAAAGAGGGGAAAAAAAATAAGAAAAAAAGTAAAATAATTGTATATTAACACAAATATGACATAAAGAGCAACCAGTTATTTTCACATCAAGGCGCACAGAATACCTTAAACTTAATGCAATAAATAGTTACATGTTGAAAGTTTTGACAATTATGACAACAGTTTTTTTTTTAAATGTTGACGGGCGATATATAAAGCTTGATACAAAACAAATTTCTTTTAAATACGCTGTGACTTGTTTTAAGCGACTGAATCTGAGATACATTTTTAAATATGGTAAATATTGATTTAAATATGGGAAAATATTGATTTAAATATGGGAAAATATTGATTTAGATATGGTAGATATTGATTTAAATATGGTAAATATTGATTTAAATATGGTAAATATTGATTTTATTGTGGTAGATATTGATTTAAATATGGTAAATATTGATTTAAATATGGTTAATATTGATTTAGATATGGTAAATATTGATTTAGATATGGTAAATATTGATTTAGATATGGAAAAATATTGATTCAAATATGGTAAATATTGCTTTAAATGTGTAATTAATTGATCTAAATTATGGAAATGATATTGATTAATATAATTATAGTTAATATTGATTTTGATTATTATAACATGTAATGCTATAATGAAAGTTTAATTACAGTTTACATTTATATATATAATTGCTTTATTTACACATGAAAAAGTGACATAGATTTCTATAAGAATAAAAAAGTTTAATAAAGTTAAGAATTAAAAATTATAAGAGTGGCTCGGCCAAGATGTAAATTTCAAGTGCGTAAGGAGCTAGTAACAGTACCTTTGAAGTAAAATGACTGTTTGATGTAAATTTTCTTTTGGCATCTTGTGAGACAAAAGACATATTTGCTCATAGTTCTTTTCTTCCACGAAGTATTATTTTACTCTTTACATACGTAAAAGAAGTATCGAGACAGTGTTAGTTTTTAACGGACTTTTAGTGCTATTTATGCGGGACATTTCTGTGACAATTGTGTTGACATTATTTACTTTAAGTGTAGTATGTGGAGAGGTTTGAAAAAAAAATTGCGGAATATTTTCTGTATACTTTACTAGTACAAAACTCCGGAGCAATTGTTGCATAACTGGTCACCGGTATACGACTTCAAAATTCAAAATTTTACCAGGTCATGTTAATATTGAATTCTGCTTAAGCCGGTGCTAGGGGTTGGGCGTGGGCGGTTTTGTAATCACCACTACTGTCCATGAACAGGCTTATTCAGACCGAGCCTGCAACATTTTCAATTTTGCCGGTTTGGGGATTCCGTTTTTCTCTATTTTAAGTAATAGTTTTATTACCAATAACATGCACAAAGCCGAAAAAAGCAAATTAAACCAAACGAACAATGACCAGAAACCATATTAAGAAGAAAGCATAACGGTGTTTATTGACGACAGTGGTATTACTGCCTACAAATATTCGTACAGAGCCTGATGTTGGAGCCAAACTTTAAGTGATAGTGACTTAATCGCCCTTTAAAACGCTCTGTACCATAGTTTATATTCATTAACATAAAAAAAATTGTCTTCTTGGCGGGTGACTGTCTATGAAAGTGTTAAAATGACAGATACGTTAAGACAGAGAATATGAAGGAAAACGTTAAAGTGCATTAAAATAAAAATATAATATGTACATAATAAATGTCGTTTACTTGAAGCTGTTAATTAATGGAAATTTAACAGATGTTTTTATACTTCAAGTGGCTTTAAATAAAGTTTAAGATTTTCAGGTTTTGCATTTAATTTTTGTCCGTTGATGTTGAAAGTTTGAATCTCATAAGGAATGTGCTCTCCTTCCTTCTGTATGCTGAAGCTGTCAAGTTAGTTTATGAGAAATCTATGGTTTCAGCAGCTTATAAGACCTAAACTTAAATATTGGCATTAACAATGTTTTTTCGTTTTTTTCAGCCAAATGTTCTGAAAAACAACTTGATATATGTTTCCTTGCTTAGGTTCACTAAGAGTGAAATAATGTTTGTTTCCAAAAATTTGAGTTAGAAACTTAGATAATTGAGTGAAATCAGTTTATAAATACAGTACCCAAACCTACAGTGCAAGTAAAGTAATGAACTTATCTATTAGAAAATGATTCAAAATTTATCAAATTTTTTTTATACTTTGCCTTTAAAAGAAGAAGTATTAAAGCTTTCTTTGTGTATTTCATCACAAAGAAATATCAAATCAAGATTTATATAATTTGCATTTCATAGAGGAGGTAAATTAACATTTACTCTAAAATAGTGTATTCATCTCTCTTGTTTTGTATTTCATCACAAACAAATTACCTGTTAAGACTGAAATATTTTGCATCTTAAAGACGAGGCAATTAATATATTTTCTGTGTCTCTCATTTCGTATTTTGTTACAAACCAAAATATGGTTATATAATAAATATCCCTCCGCTAGCCCAAAATTGATAACATTTTGTTTTTGCGTATTGTTGATATTGCTAGAAACGTTGATGCTTAAAGCAAAAAATTCTATTGTATTGTATTGTTTTGTTTTGTTCTGTTCTGTTCTGTTCTGTTCTGTATTGTATTGTATTGTATTCGAGATTTCGCATAAATTCATGGAAAGTGTGATTTGTGTTTACAGTTCTCGTTATAGAAGTAAAGGGATATTTCGTTTTTTAAACAATTAAAACAATTAATCACTGCACAGGGTGAATGCTCTCGACAGTGCAAATGTAAATAAACATTTTTATTTGAATGTACACCTAATTATAGATCGAGCTATTAATAGAAAAACGATGTTTTACTTCTTATAAAAAAAAGCAAAAAAAAAAAAACAGTATACATTTGCTTTTTGTAACTTTAATTTTTGTTTAAATCAAATGAATCATTTCTAAATACCATGGGCGATAATGATGTTTTTTGTTTATTTATCGTACTTAAATCATAAGCATGGAACTTTAAATAATAAAAAAGAGCATTAATGGTAATATTAAATCGAGAGTTTAACTTTTGTTCATCAGCTTTAGGACATTTATATGCATCTTCTTTACAAATAGCAATATTCTTTCTGTAAGCAAATAACTATAAATAATCATTTTCTAAAGTGGTCTAAGAGTTAATTTTGGCAAATTTACGATCGAATAGGCATTCGTTATCCAGCCAATAAGAAAACGTATAAATGAACCAACAAGACTTTTCCAAAACTAATATTTTGATAAGAGTCTATATATCTAAGTGTTTTATTTATATTAGTATAAGACTGATGTTTTTAATTTCATTATAATGTCTGTGTTATTTTTAAATTTCAGCTGTTCTCAGTAGCAATCGTCATCTCGCTTATAGCATACACAAGGTATGTTGTTCACGTTTTGTAATAAATTATACGTAATATATAAGTAATTTGAAACACCTAGACACTTTAGTCACTGTACATTTAGTTCTGTTAATATGTACTGTGTTAAATGATTGGCAAGACATAACAATATATGGCAAACAGTTTGGACATTATATTTTGATACTGTCACACAAAAAACCCTCTCTCTGTATTTCTAATCAGTGCTATTACAATTCTTAATTAACATCAAATTCTGGACGTTATATCTATATCTTAAGAATATGTTATAATTTGTTATCTTGCCTTATAATGAATTATAAATGGCTTAGTTCAAATTACTTTGGTCTTTATTGACTTGAGTTATTATACTTCAAAATATTCCGAGCAATAAATGCATGTCAGTACAAAACAGTTTCAACGCCAAGTCGTTAAAAGCCGATAATGCCTCTGAAAAGCTACTATTTATAGCTCTCAAAAAGTACTTTTGGTATCCTGTTACAGTGGTAAAAATAATCCTTGCCATATGCATGATATTCGACTTCTTTTGCTCTGTTTGGGAATTGATATAATAACAGTACATGGATATTTTGTTTGCATCGAAGTCAAAATACTACTTTGTTTAGGTTTAGCTTCCTTGGCCTCACATTACTGTATGTTCAGTGCTACTTTCTTCAGGTGTTAAAAATCTTTCTTCAGGTTATAAAAATCTAACATGATCTTTTCTTTCTTTTAAAGTTTAAAATTCTATTTTTATGTAAAATTATGACTAAAATCATTTCGTTTTAAAAGTACTAATTATACACTACCTTTCTATGCAATTTACTTTGAGTAATTTATATAAACGTTGCTGTCAAATGCTTGGACTGTTTGCTGTAAATCTTCAAATTATTCATTTCGAATAATTAATTAAATGTCCAAGTTGAATTTTTGCACGTCTTGCATAAGACATATTAAATATTTATTATATAGTAACGTATGTTCTTGTATCTCATTCACAAGGTGATATATTTATATCTTTTAAGTTTTTTTTATTTTACATTCATTTAATGTAAATGGTATTTTGTTACTTGTTAGAAGAGCGATTTTTATTTTTGTATCAAATGAAAGAAAATAATAAATGTACTTTGGTTGCAATGCTATTATGGCAAACTCAACAGATCTAATGACAACAGACAATTTGAATTGATAAATGTAAATGTTTTTAATGTTTTAAATTTATATTTCACATGCCTTTGCACTTTTTAAATATTTCGCTTTCAACATTCCAATATACTTATCAATATTGATGTAGAAATTGATGGATAAATAAATCTGAATACACGCATAAAGTTTTTTTAATGTAGTTTATTATCACACAGTTTCGACATTTTGTCTAAATGCCAATCTTACAAAAATAAATAAAAAATAAAAACAAATAACAAAATATGTATTAACTTTAAAGCGCAATATGTCAACCAACAAACATGGACAGAGCAAGTAAGGTGTTCAAGGCGTATGATACAGACAATAATGGTAAAATATCAAGAGGTGAAGGTCACATGACGTTCCGGATGTCTGACAAAAACTGTAAGTGTGCCCGGCTAAAACTTTTTAACCCATTTCTTCATGAGCATTTTGTGAAAAATAGCTGTTTTCATTGAAAATCCTCCTGTTATTATAAGTTCAAATTGCTATGAAACTATGAAAAATATTTCAATACTGTTCAAAGTCGGCACAAATGTTCACTGGACCATAGCATTTGTAACGACATCTTAAATTTCCTGTTACCATGACAACGAAGGGACATCTGCAAATTGCCAAAAATCACTATTTTGCGTTGAGTTTTCCATCAAAAACTGATTTCAAAGTGCTGCAACGTCTCAATGGATTGAAATAGAATCAAAGGCTTTTCAGTATTGGTTACACGTTACTTTAGGTAGATATGAGGCCATTTTAATGCCCTCACAAGTTCAAAATTTTCTTAGAGATGAGGATGTTTGCTGACCCCTTCAAACCTCCAAGCAGAAGGGGGCACATCAACACCCTCTGGCACCTTTTCTTAAACGAAAACAAGTGTTTGGAGTCTAAATAGGGCATTTTTATTTGAGGCCTCACAAGTCGGGGGTGTTATCTTATCATTCCAGCTGATGGCAGTTTATCACCTGACGAATTCTCTACAGAATGGACATTTTACAACTCTAAAACTTACATGCCATTCTTTTACGCCGGTGATGAAAATAATGACGGGAAATTAGATTTTGATGAAGGAAATAAGGCCTTTGACTATTTCGACAATAACGGTAAGAATATTTAAATTGTAAGAGTAGGTTGTCAAAGAGATGCATATAATTTGACATCAGGAATAACTTGCTAAGACTAAGACCTTCTATTGTCATTATTGTAGTACATACAAAGTTGTTTTAAGTGAAATTTCCTCTACTATGAATCCGTTGCCAAGTTATTAAGTCTGATTTTGGCACAGCATTGTATTAGCATTAACTGGTGTATAGTTCAAACTATTTATAAATGCATTAATGATATACCGGGGGAAGCAAATAATTTTATGTTCCATATCTTACTTACTAACTTCAGCTGCTGGGTTTTTATTTCAGAGGATGGTGAAATCACAGCCTATGAATTCACAAGAACGTGGGACCACCTTGATCGATATTTCAACTCCAACAATAACGGAAATGTTAAGAAATAGTCATTTATGATTATATGATTTGTGCTGTATCTGTATATGAAAAAATAAACAAAACAAATGAAACTGTGTATATATTTTGTTTGCCTACTTTTACACGTTGTCTTCAAGGACAGGTTGCCTTACGGAATGTGAGAAATATAAAACTAAAAACTTCTAAGAAGAAACTTTGCTTTTATCTTAGACCATTACTTCTAAGCTGCATTCACTAAGGTCTATCAATATCTCAAGTTTTAAAAAAAAATTATGGAAGGTGCTAAATCTTTACAAAAACAAATTATTCGTTATCCACATATAGTGTAACAAATATAAATAAACCATGTTGTTGTCTTTTTACATACGGTCAGAAATAAAAGCAAAGCATGTTTTATTTGGATTCCGGAATTTTGCATAAAATAACACATTTCAGTAAACAATTTTTTATTCAGTTTTCTCTTTATTTTAACGATAATAATAACAATGATAGCAAACAACATTTAAATTATGTGTTTCACATATACATTTAGTAACAAAGACTAAATATATTTTAAATTGTACGGTTTCCACATGTAGAAACAAATATAAGCAACCCAATTTCTTAATTATTAAGTTTCGTTTTTTGATAAATCTAATAGCACATCTTGCATGATGTTTCTGTCCAGTCGGGTTCTAAATTTATATACAAACAGTTTTCTAAATTTGCAAACCATCTGATTTAATAATTCACTTGCAACAAAAAGTTATAGGCATCTTTTTGTAAAGAATTCAGCTTCACTTTCAGTTAAAAAAATAAATAAAATGAAAAATAAATAAATGAAAAAACAAGCAAACAGACAAAATATTATTGCAAAAATCCCTTTTTATTTCCTGGTCAGTATTTTGAGATTTGGATACTTTATTGCGTTTTAAATGCAAACGAATGCATTATTCTCTTGTTTATTCGCTGTACTTTTAAGACAAAGTGCTTAATTGTGTGTAAAAGAATAATTGTGACTGAGTTTGACATGTGACGTTTTCAACATTGTTAATAATGCATTTTACAATGTCACCGAGCATACTTCACTTAAATTAACATTCAATCTTGTCACAATAGAAAACATTTTCATTAATCTTGTCAGTCAAATTTTCACGTGCAAAACAACAGTTAATTTCCAAGTGTCAGTTTAGAACACAATCAAGCGTATTGCATCTAAATTTGTGATATGTATTACTTTCTTTCGTATTTACTGACAATCACTTTAATGATTTTCTTATAGTTATATTGCGTTTTACTTATAGGTATTTTTTACTAATAATTATATCGTGTTTTACTTGTAGTCATTTTGAACAAATTTCACAATCTGGTATAAAGATGCTTTTCAAAATTTTTATACCTCAATATATCCTTCAACGGCCTGTGCATCCCATAGACCTATTATGTATATTGATTGAACACCACCCTTCTAGGAGATTTTCCCCGGGGAATATTTCTTATATCACCCTGGGGCACATAACTCTTGCAAAACTCCATATTCAGCAATTTTTTAAGTTTAACTAGTCTTTGTTACAATAGTAACATAGTTTAAAATTCATAGTTTTAAATTTGATATTTAAAGAAATATAAATGTATATTGTGTCTCAACTTCATATAGATGTATAAAATCATTTTTGAGATGTTTTTGTTAGGTTTATTGTTTTAAGCAAAATGGTGATGTGTATTCTATTCATTTCCTTGACTGCGTATTTTATAAATATTGTAGTTGTAGGTCTTTCGGTATAATAAAGTAAATAACACATGGCTGTCGGGTTGAAAGAGGAATGTCAACCCTTGAACTGAACTCGGCTGCGCCTCAGTGTAATATACCAGTTCTCGGGTTCACAATAGCCTCTATCACCCCGACAACCATGTGTTATTTATATAATATACCATTGAGCATGCCATAACAGCGTTTATTGACAATTCAATAACTTTTCCATATATGAATATATTCATATTTAAAGACATTTAAAGATTGGCAAATATTTAACGGGAGATAACTTATTTGCCGTGAAAAGACAAGTAAATTCACGAATGTAAACATTTTTTCCCATGTTTTCGTGTCTCCTTTTCGCATTAATTATTTTTTTGTCGTTGGTCGTAAGTTTACTTAAAATGTGATATTTGTTATAAAAATATAGCAGCTAAAAAAAACAACAGAACAGTTGAATACTCATTTCCAAAACTTCTAAGTTAAACTATGGAATACATTTTTGTCTAAATAATACTCATTTCCAAACTTTGGAATACATTGTCGGTTAAAGTGCACATGACCTAAATCTGGATATCATAATATACATGAACAGTTCGTTGATCTGTAAATATATGTATGACCTATAAATTTATCATATTATGTCACTTTTTTTTGCTTTTTAGCTGACATTGAGAGCTCCTGTACCATTAAAAATTACATTTTATTTAGCCTCTCTGCATATATTAAATAAGTATTAATCATTAGTCACGTGACAAGGAAAAATATCACCAAATTGCGACAGTTATATGTTTCCAAACAATTAACCCTACACATCATAATTTTACAGGTTTTATGATATAATAATTGGCTCTAACGCTAAACATTAATTAAAACACGGATGGCAGTTTTAAAAGGGAAAGGGAAATAAAAAATGATATTTATATTAAAAGACTTATAGTTATATTTACTGTTTATCCCACTGAAGTATATACGTTTTTAACCCCATTTAAAAAAACACAACAAAAAACACTCTTATAAATGCATTATACATAGATATAATTGACAATATAGGCATGTCAGTCTTGTTTAAAATGATTGAATTATTGAAGATAAGACAGCGATAAACACTTTGTGTACTTTTATAGAGAATGCACTTAAAACAATATCAATAACACTTTATGCAAATTGAAAGATTGTTTCATATTTTCTGTTTGTATATCTTTCACTTCGTCTAGATTTCTTACTTATCAAGACTATATTTATGCGAGATTAACAAAAATAAACAATGATATTGTACATTTCATGAATTTTGACCATTTGATGATGGTCATAAATGTTTGTATAGTATAGGAGTGATTTTGGCTCATTTCTAAAATTGATCAAGTATATGTTCTGTTCTACCATCAGTTAGCTCTGCCTATCATAAAATTGCAACAAAATATGATAAACAATTAAAGCACTTATATAATTTTATAATTGTACGGCGTAAGCTTAGACACATTTCCTAAATTATTTCGAACTTACAGAAAGAGCCTATATTATAAAGTATGAAAGTTGTACCAAGCATATGATAAATTTTCATTCAAATCTATATGGTACATCAAAACGAATGATTCAGAACCAGCTGACTCATGAATGATCATGAGATCATCTGTGCACAAAAAAATGATAAAGCATAAATTTTCCCACCCATTATCTGTAGCCGACACTTTGTACAGAAAGATTTCTTGAATATCAAACAAGATTATTCAAGTAAAAAAACGAAAAGAAAATATTTGAATGAATGAAGCTACCTACCTTTTTTTTGAATTTTCAATTTAGTTACAATAACACTCAGTTTGAATATTTTAGAAAAACACGGGCAAATCAAATATGCAAACATATAAAAGAAATAGGTAATTTTGATACCTGTGTATTGAACAATAATAACGATAATAAAACATATAATAAAGGACAACAATTATAGATGTTTGTTTGCTGATATTTCGTATATTATATACCTAATTTTCAATTTTAGATTTTAGTTTATTGTGAATGAATATATAGTATCGTTTGATTGAAAAAAAGTAATTGAATCGCGTAAACCGGGGAAAGTCATTGGTATTGTCCACTGCACTGAATAGCCTTTTACTCTGACAAGTCAAATGACAAATATCTTACAAACATTGTACTCGTACATCCGGTTTAGGCCGATATTTCTGTCATTATATCATAGAAAAAGATTATTATAATATAATCTTGTCCTTTTTTGCTCAGTAAATTAGAAAGTTTTATACAAAATGTAACTAAAATTTAGAAATATATTGTCCTTTAGACTGGGTGTTTGAATAAATAAGAATCATGACAGTGATGTTTATTGCATTTATAAATTTAATGTATTTACATATTATAACAAAAAGAGAAATGTTTTCTTGACTTTAAAATGAATTGAATTACGTTGTATGCGTTTTAAATGCTTCATGTTATAAAACCGACAAATTTTAATGCCGCTTAAGGAATTAAATGTCTTATTTTTGCTTATTCCTGTGTTTTTAAACCTGTCACAATAAATCCAACTTGAAGCACGATAATGTATCAAAGACAGTGAAAGACATGGGTCAAAGTTTACCTGCATATATCAAACATTAAAATTGTCAAATCTAAATGAAGACGGCAACATTGTCAGGAAATATATTGCAATACACGTAGTGGTTTTATCCGTGCACAAACACAATGGTAAGAGTTATTTTGTACATCAATCTATTTCATTTACAATTATTTCTCATTATTTCTCTATTTATTATTGACAGTATCTTGATAAAGCTGTTATAAATTTATTTTAAATTTTAAAGCAATTGTGAAAAGCAAAGATTTAAATGTAATTACTTAAAAACGTTGCTGACGGAAGAAACAAGTTCAAAGTTTCTTGTCAACAATCTAATTCATTTATTCTAGAATTATAATCTTTTAATGGCACAGTATACCTTAGAAACGAATAAATTGTTATTTCTTTAAGAAGGGCAAACATGAACTTCATAACGTTAAAAAATGGTAAAAAGGCATTTTGATGTTTATTACCTTAAGACAGTAGCACTGAATGTTAAATTGTTAGTCACAAAACTACCGAAATGTAAACAAAGAAGTATTTTGACTTTCATTTAAAATACCATATCACTATTTGTGTACTAATTGCCAAAAAGAAACGGAATAAAAAGATGTTTCTGGTAATTGGCCAACGAATAGCCGTTTGGAAACAAATAAATAAAAGTTAACCCACATATAAAATATTTCGAAGAATAAATACAGTGTCATTTCTGAAGCGTATTGAACCTTTAAGATGCTTAGCAAAACTTATACATAAATATAGAATTACATGCATGTAATTATCAATTGTGGAGCCAAATAGTCGCAAAAAGATCACATATTACAAATAGAAAAGAAAGACTGAATAATTATGCAAACAAATGTGAGCTATTTATTCTTATATGTCATATAGAGGTTATATAAGTACATATGCACTACTTGTCCCTCATCGCTATGGGTTCGAATCCCGACAGGGACTTTGGATTCTTTCATGTTAGGAAGCTTTTCAGCTAGCTTACGAATGTCGGTGGTTCAACTCAGGTTCCTATTCGTGCACAGAAGGACACCTGAGCTATCATCCACTAGTAAAGCTGGAAAGTCGCCATATGACAATCAACAATAAATGAGCCGAGCCATGACAAAACCAACATCATAATGGGTTTGCGACCAGCATGGATCCAGACCAGCCTGCGCATCCGCGCAGTCTGATCAGGATCCATGCTGTTCGCTATCAGTTTCTTTATCTGTTATAGGGTTTGTAAGCGAAGAGCATGGATCCTGATCAGACTGCGCGGATGCGCAGGCTGGTGTGGATCCATGCTGGTCGCAAACCCATTATGTTGGTTTTGTCGAGACGCGACTCAAATTGCATAACATGACATGAGAAGTGTTTCTTGTAGCCGTTAATAAAATACCCATTTTGTAGACACTGAAATTGAATTATAGCATATTGATATCAATGATTTTTAAAGAAGAACAACTTCTATTTAAAGTGTCCTTTTTACCTGTTTTTCGTTTGACTTTATAAATTTTGTAATCATTCACAAATTAACCTAAAACTATCCTCATTCCTGTACATTTTTTAGAACTATCCTTAACATTTTATTTTATAGTGACAAAACTTTCCCTTACATATTATCATAGAGCTATCCTTAAAATTCTATTTTAGAATGGTAAGAACTATCCTTTAATTTTTTTTAGAATGGTTAGAACTGTCCTTTACATTTTACTTTAGAATGGCCAATGATATTCATCGATTTCAGTTTTTAATTTTAAAATTCTTCTTATGTTCAGTCCTTTCCTGTTAATGTCAAGTAACGTAAGAAAGTCCGGGGATAATTTGTATGAATTATGTATCAAAAAACCAAGTGAACTGAATTTCTTTAATGACATTAACTCATTAAAGAATATATGTTTTTGTATGTTAACAATATGTTGCAGTTACTATTCAGAAAACTTATCACATCAAAAATTACATTTCAGATCTCGGTTGTAACGCTCGCGTGCCTAATTGCAGTAGTCTGGTAAGTCGTACACATGCATAATTGTGTATTTACATATTAATTAGAGAAAATATGTGTTTTTAATTAATATAAATTTTATTATGTCATTTAACAAAACGTACTTTTAATATCAAGACAGACAGTTATGAGTTATAAATGCAAATAAAGCGATTCATAGTTTATGAAAACAAAACATAACATGCAGGATACGAAACAAGAAGACAGAGATTTCATTATATTAACGATTATCATAATTTATGATGAAATTTATTGCTTTCCCGTTATGTGATGGAATTTGACATTTTCCTGAGTTGACAGGTGACCAAACATCCTTTTTGCAAGGTTTTAATTAAATGCTTTTTAATTTGTATACTTACCATTACATTTTCACTGATACGCACGCCCCTTTTACTCGTAAAAGCCATGTACAAAGTGTCTAGGCAACAATTTGACTAGTCTTTAATATAATACATCATTTTCAGACAAAGATAAAAACGTCATTTTCTTAGAGAAATTATGTCAATTAAAGACATTTTAAGACATTAATTGTTTCAGTTGTCAGTGCCCGACGACAGATCAAGGACAGATCAGTAAGGTCTTTAAAGCATACGACATTGATGGTAACAATAAAATCTCAAGAGTTGAAGGAACCATGGTCTTCAGGGATGCAGATTTAAATCGTAAGATAATACAATAAATGAAGAACATTCGTTAGACAAATGAATTTTGTGCACCATGTTGCTTTTTTCTTAAAAGTAACCTGAGCCGCGTCATGACAAAACCAACATGCATATGCGACCAGCATTGATCCAGAATAGCCTGCGCATCCGCGCAGTCTGTTCAGGATCCATGCTGTTTGCTATCAGTTTCTCTACTTGTTATAGGATTCATGGATCCTAATCAGACTGAGCGGATGCGCAGGCTGGTCTAGATCCATGCTGGTCGCAAACGCACTATGTTGGTTTTGTCATGGCGCAGCTCAGTTTTTTTATGTTTTATTTTAAGAAATAAGATGTATGACTACAAGTTAGTTTAAATTTTAAAACAAAAATAACATCAGTAATAATGTCATATTGACAATGTACATGTATCTGTATTTTAAATTGATTAGTTATTAAAAATTACATGTATTGATTTAGGATGAATAAATACAAGTATTTTAACTAGATAAACATAAAGAGAAACGTTTTTGTCGTCTGCTAACGGAACATCAAATTAATATTTTTGATAGACATACGAAGTCATGGTAATAAACAGTATATAAATCATATCAAATCAATGACTGTCACATAATGACTGTCACATAATGACTGTCACATAATGACTGACACATTTAAAAATGTATGTATCAAACAAATTAACGTAAAAATATCAAAATATTAAGAGTGTAAATAAATTTGAATTCTTAAATTACTTCAATGTTTGTCAGTCATCTTTAAACATGTACAATTTTACTCTCTATAAAATATATAACGCGAAGGGTTCATTTATATCTTAATGTAGACACGGAAAATAATGATGACTATTTCTATAGAATAGTCTCTGTTATTTGGGGAACAACTTATACCCTGCCCTGGTTATGACGTAGGTACTGTATCTACGTCATATCCTTTTAACGCTGGCGTCGAATATTGTAACAAGGAAGAAATGAGTTGTTGAAAAAAATGGAAAAAATCGCTGATCAAAACAGCAATCGATAGTAATATCTTCTAGATATGAATCGATAAGACGTCGATGATTTTCTGTGTGCCCTATAAGCAGCAATTTTGTTGATATTTTCCACGATTGAAGCGGATTTGTTCTTGATGTCTTTGGTGGGAACATGGAACACTGAATCAAGCAGGATATTATATGGACAGAGAAGTTTTCTTATTCAATTTCAGATTTAGATATTCAACAGATTGTTGTCGAGAACAGTTTAAATTTAAATTATTTATATTCATTGTTTTGTGAATTGTACTTTGTCTAGCTTTACTGGTTTGGGAGATAAACTCGGCCGAAAATCGGTGTTTTGGGGGCATATTTCATTTATTTGTGTACGTATTCTGATGAATCTTGCACCATAATAAACTTCAGCTCTTCGATATTCCGGTATCACCATAAAAGTTATATTTAGAAAAAAGACGGGTAATTTTGAGAGGCCCTGGAAGAGGTACGTAAAAAGCACATTTTTAACACGCGCGAGTAGATAATTTCGGCTCTTTGTTTTTCTTCTTAAATCATTTTAATGAGTAAATTAAAACGTAGAAAAACATATTTAGACATTTTATTATTCCTTTGCTTTTCATATATGTCAAATAAAAACATATTTTTTATCAGAAATTTTCAATAAGGACTGTTACTTTTATACAATGTTATGTAAAAAAAAAACCAAAAAACTCGGATACTTTTTTTGTAAAAAGACATGCATTTTCATTTATTAACATACGAAATATGTACTTTTAGAATTAGTGATTCAAATGTATTTTGGCTTGGGTAACTTCGTAATTTAACAGAGTGAAGAAGAAATTAATTTAGTGGTATTCAACCTACACAATAACATATAAAGGAGCATTTAACATCAGTTTTTCAATCCATTGCACTAAAGATTACATTTTTACTTTTTCTGAGTTTGCAAGACAAAATTGAGTCTAAATTCATCTACAAAATGTATCCGTGAACATCGTCTGCTTTACCGGTAGTCGGTCAATATATAAAAGTACCCATGTGCAGGCCTCAACATGAGCATCTGCTGCACATGCGCACAACAATCGGATTCCCGTAATTTTTATAGGCATGTTTTGTAAACAAACACGTAAAAGTCTGTGTTATTTTTTTAATATCTTACCAAACTTGACAAATTTTCCAGATATTGTCGAATTCCAGCGATAGTATGAGATGGTGAGCTTAATTAGATTAAAAATTCCGATTGGTCGATTTAATTATAAAAAGCCGAGTTTATCAACCAGCCGAAGTTATCTCCCCAACCAGTATGCTGACTGCTGTCGTAAATTGACAATTTTATTATGACGATCCATGGATCTACTCTCACCCACGGCTATTCATTTAGCTATATCTGTATTTCGCTATAATGTTAAATCATTTGCGGTGTATTAGTTTAATACTGATCAGATGGTAACGTCACTAACGATGATGATTGTAATGGAAACCTTTAAAAAAAAATATGATAGATCTACATAAATAATACGATGATCTAGCTAGGTCAGTAGGTGCACTTTGCTATTTTCAATGGCGTTAAGAATGGTGGAAGCAAGAAATTTTTGTTAACTTGTGCTAATTGTCCTGAATTAGGAAAAATGTGTCTATTAATCTAACAGGTTCTTAATAAATCAGTTATTATTAGCTAATCAGTTTTAAGCTATATTTTATTTGCTTTTAAATCTTCAAAATAGATCTATAATTTTCTTTTTGCTGGACGAGATTGGAAGAATGTGATTAAAGACAATACACTACTGGTCTGTATGGGAAATGTGGAAATAAATGCGATGGTGATCTCAATCATCAGCAGCGTCTTGTGCGGACTCCTGACATTTGATGAATTGTTGTATGAGATAAATTGGTGTCTGATGTTAGTAGAGCTAGTAGTTTAGTTCCTTACAGTATTAGGTGAGGTATTTCCTGTTTAAATGTTTATTTTATACATTATTTTACAATGTGAAACCTAGGTTTAGATCTACAAGTTGAACAAATTAATTACTCAGTTATATTTCAGTATTTGTTATCATAGATGTGAATACATTGCCTTATTTTAGGGCCTATTGTTTTCATGGTAAAATTAAGTATGCATAATAAGCAAATTATGTTGGATAAGAAGGGGTTAAAATCACATTAAATAGAAATTGATAAATTAATAATGCACAAATAATTAAAAGATGCAGACTTCAATGCAACATCAGTCACATGAGTAAGATATTAGATAATAATAATTATAGTAAATTAATAAACATTATATAAAAATAAAATAATAAAAATAAATTAATAGTAATAATAATAATAATGAATTGATAATAATAATAAATTATTAATGATGATGATAATAATAATAATAAATTAGTAATAATAATAATGAATTGATAATAGTAATAATAATAAAAATAATGATGATGTGATCTAATGATAATAATAAGACAATCATGAATTCATAATTATAATAATAATAATAATAATAATAATAAATTATTGATAATAATAAATTAATAATAATAATAATAATTTTAAATAGACTATGTTGTTTATAATTCATGGTGTAGGCTACATTACAGTACAGATTTATAACAAATTATATTTGTCACACAATTTATTGCAATTTTGAGTTGACAAGTTGTAGTTCACTTTTCATTATAAAATTTATTTTCCATTGCACCTTTTATTTACTTTACACAACATAAAAAGATAAATATTTTGATATAATAAATGGATAGCTAATTTATTAAATGATTGTGAAACTCTTTTGATGATTTAGTCATAGTGAACACCATCCAAATATAAAACTTAAAATTTGAAAGTATATCATTTACTTTTTATTTTTTCTTATAGTTTGACAATAGATCTACACATAATTAAACTTAAAACTTTAATTTAGAGGGTAGAAGTTTTAAATTTAGAGGTTAAAAGTTTTCCATTTCTTTAGGATTTCTTGTAATCTCATGCTAATATGATAGGTACTCATTCCCCTAAACTAGTGATAAAAGTGAACACGCTTCTTAAATTTTAGTGTTAAACACTGTTGATAATATTTGTACAAAATCATGCATTCAACGTTTAACTTTTCTTTGTTGAATGTTGTTCAAAGGAAAATCATTCAAGACAATTTTCTCTTGGCTTTAGTATAATACCCAACTTTGGTTGAATTGCAAGACCAATTTTTATGTAAACTAATAGAGAATGTGAGGTTTGATATTTAAAAAGTTAATATAAATCGTCTTACTTTAATTTCCGTGTTGAAACAATATTTTATTGTGAAAAGTACACCCTATTAAATTTCAAAATAACATGGTTATGATATTAAAATGACATTGTGCCTATTTTGTCATGGTCAAGTTATGCTGAATTGACTTTTAAGTTTATGTTTCAAAATATTGACTGAAAAAAGGTTATTGACCTACAGCTGATATTTTAAAATGTTAAGGATAAAATATAAGTATGCCTAAAATATAAAAAGACTGTCCCAAACTTTTTATAAATTGAACATTTTGGGTAATTTCCAATGGCATTGATTTATCGTTCATAAATGGAAAGTACATAATCATTATAAAAATTGAAAGGAATTATGGCAAGATTTAAACTTATTTGACTTTCACCTGTTCACTCATTATAATTAAAGCCTTGGATGGGCATTATGCATTATGTCAAAAATATCTATTACATACTGTTTAATACTGTTTACATTCTATTAGTCTCAATTAAATGTACAAATATTTTTATAATTTTGTAATAAATTGATAAACTCTTGACATTTATAAACTTCGTTGATTTCTGTCTGGATTATTTTATTAACAATAAACATAATAAGGCACATAAAAAACACTAACTTTACAATGTTTAAATAAAATGATGCAAATACTTTGGCAATGTTGTAAGGTTTCACTTTGTTCAAAACTTAAATTACCATATTATTAGGCTATTATTGTTTTTCAGCAGCTACTTAATTTGATAATCAAAAATGTCTTGGCTGAAAATCAGCAAATGCATTCTGTATTGCAGCTAGATTAATGAATGTGGCTTTCAATTAAAATAAAATGTAAATGCATGTGTATTATTATAATCAATGTTTATTTAAGCCTATTAATTGTTTGAATTGACTAATAACCAATACAGAATCAAACAACTTTTAACTGACAGTATAGCTGGATGCTGCAAACTGACCAGTGAAAGAATATTTTGTGTAATTGCTGATAACACTGGCAGTAGAATTTATGTCCGACAAAAAGCTTAAACCATTATTCTTGGAGTTTTGGAATTTAGTATGTTTTTGGCCAATAAAGATATTTTATTAGTAAATATTCCATGAAATCTATTAATTGTTTCAAATCTTTTTACAGCTCAGTTAAGTATATTAGTATAAGTACCTATTTTAAATAAGCGCTTCACACAGGTGTAAGAAAGACAATCCAGGACTGACCAGGATGGGTGGTGTGAAATGCTGCAAATTGAAAAATATAGCTCGAACCTATGTTCAATTGTGGCAACCTATGTACAATTGTGGGGTAAAAAATTACACGTTTTAATATTGCATGCTATTCTAATGACAATAGGTGCTAAGCATACTAAAATGTAATACAAGTGTTCTGCCTTGTCGACGATATGATGCATTAAATTGTTGCTAGTTTTCTTTACCGCATGGAGTGTAAGTGTTTACATCATGCGATTAAAAAACAAATGGAAAACCTGATTAATGTAACATTATTAAACATGTTGGTTGAATTGGAAGGATTCGAACCCATGGAATGCAATTGGAAAATATCTGCTCTCAGAGTCATGCAGGTCTCACGATCTTGATGGTCACTATTGTATTGGGCATATGTTTTCGGCGCGTTGGTTGGTGGCTGCCCCCGGGGGACCCTCGCCCACTTTGCGACCCTCCAACCCTTCAGAACCATAATATTGAAAATTGGGAAAAAACGTTGGGGTTATGGAGTTCAATTATTATTAAGATGAGTGCTGAAAAATGTGCAGCCAGTTGCATACCTTTACTAAATATGTATATATATAAATCAATTTTTTATTTTTTGTGGGAAATGAAGGTAATTGAATTAAAAGCATATACCAAATATTAAAACATGTTTCAAATGAAAAATACTGCAGTTTAAATGGTTTTGGGGGGTGGGAGGGTTGTGGGGTGGGTGGCTGATCAGCGCGCCGAACACCTATGGCATAGAGTGGTTCAGGAAAGGTATATTTGAAAAGTTGATGTGTTGATGCATAATTTATAGTTCAGTTGATTGAATGCACTTATTGTATACATGTATCTAGCACATATTTGAAGCAGTTTGAACGTTATTGTTAAATTGATATCTCAAAAACATGCACTGTCAAATGTATATACATTTAGCTAGCACATATTTGGAGCAGTTTGAATGCTTTTGCTTAATTCATGTCAAGAGAAATGGCACTGCACTCGAGATCTTGATGGTTACTACCCAAATTATTGTGTTTCAGATAGTGTCATATTTGATTTATGAGTGCTAGTATATGCATATTTGTTGGAATGCTGCTTTATTTGCTAAGTTGAATTACCTACATGGCAGTGTTGTATTATAAATCATAGAATGGCCGGGCACGACTAATTTTTTTTTTAACTATTCAATTCGCCGGAGCCAATAATAGTATGATATTGGCGAAGCCAATATTGTATGTTATTGGCGGAGCCTTCGACTGGAAAACGGGAAATCTCCCGTTCACCATCCGAAGTCTAGTGGCGGCCGGCGAATAGACATTTTGTGATACTGGCGATACTGGTTTCTGCTTCCCAGAACCAATTTCGCGCAACAGTGTCAATGCTGTGTTGTTGCTCATATACATTTGTGAAAATTGACTTATTTTGTGAATGAAGAATTGAAAGACTAGTATTGCTTTTGATCAATTATTTTCTAGAAACATACTGTTCCAAAAAGCTATACAGTTTGTTCCATTTGCTTGTTTTGATTTTGTGTCATTTGTTTGTTTTTGCTATGGATGCCCTAACAGGGTTTTGTATGCCCGGTATCCAAACCTTTTGGCTTTTATTAATGGAGTCGTGCCCATAAAATGCCGAAGATAAACTAAGACATTACTCAGTGAGATAAATTACATATGCCACTATGTATGACTATAAAATAAAAATTAGTTAAAGTATGATATTGTTTTGTTGTTGTCCCTAATAATGATGACTATTTCTATAGAATAGTCTCTGTTATTTGGGGAACAACTTATACCCTGCCCTGGTTATGACGTAGGTACTGTATCTACGTCATATCCTTTAACGCTGGCGTCGAATATTGTAACAAGGAAGAAATGAGTTGTTGAAAAAACCCACCCGCCCTCCTTGTCAATTATGAGTGTGAAGTGTCAAAGATTTGAGCTTAAATTTAATACTAGTGTCATGCTTGTTTTGTTGTTTCTGTCCTCTTTTGATATGTTTTCAGATTAGCCAACATAAGCGACGTTTTTCAAGACAGCTAGCCCTACTAAATACCACGGAAGAGGTTTCTTTTAGGAAAACTGCTTGGGCCAAAACCAGCAGCAGAGAGAATTCGACAACGGTGCGACTCCAGAGATGTGTTCTATGAACTTTCAAATACTAGATTTCACATGTTGTGTCTGCTAAATTTGCATTTTGCGGCCGGCGAATAGACATTTTGTGATACTGGCGATACTGGTTTCTGCTTCCCAGAACCAATTTCGCGCAACAGTGTCAATGCTGTGTTGTTGCTCATATACATTTGTGAAAATTGACTATTTTGTGAATGAAGAATTGAAAGACTAGTATTGCTTTGATCAATTATTTTCTAGAACATACTGTTCCAAAAAGCTATACAGTTTGTTCCATTTGCTTGTTTTGATTTTGTGTCATTTGTTTGTTTTGCTATGGATGCCCTAACAGGGTTTTGTATGCCCGGTATCCAAACCTTTTGGCTTTTATTAATGGAGTCGTGCCCATAAAATGCCAAAGATAAACTAAGACATTACTCAGTGAGATAAATTACATATGCCACTATGTATGACTATAAAATAAAATTAGTTAAAGTATGATATTGTTTTGTTGTTGTCCCTAATAACAAACAAATTATGCATTTAACCACTTGTACCACAATTAAATAACTGAGTGACGAATTAATGTTTCTTTGTATTATTAACCATCGAATGCTAAGAAGATTTCATTTTTCATTATAACCATGGAATGCTTAGATCACTATACTGAAATATTTCAATGCAGGTGATGGGGCACTAGACAACAACGAATTTTCCTCGGAATGGGCGTTCTACCACAATGATTATTACTCGCCTTTCTTCAACGTAGCCGACAGAAATCATAACGGAAGAATTGAATTCGTTGAGGGAAATCAGGGATTTGACCATTTTGATAAAAATGGTAAACATCCAAACACCTTTTTGTATAGAAATGTGTTTTATTTATTCTAAGTGTGTTTATTTATATATTTATTCTAAGTGTGTATGGAACTTTTAGTCCATCCGTCCGTAAACAATAAGTTTCTGCATTATACATATCCAATTACTTTATCAATAACTGGTATCAACTTTGGTATACAGGTGTATAATATTTGTTTGCTTTGGTTTGTTGTTGTTGTTGTTGTTGTGTTCTTCTTCTTTTTGTTTTGTTTTGTTTTGTTTTTTTAAAGTTTTCCTTATTATTTGATTATTTTCGTCTTTATAAGCATTTACGTTACACTTTCAAAATGTGATTTTACAAATTATCATTTTAAAATCCAATTACTGATCTGCAATGGATACGTGAAGTTTAACACAGTTAAATGGTTAATGTATTTTCTTTTGAAGGAGATAATGAAATTTCGTCATGGGAGTTTACCCAAACATGGATGGAAACAGTACGACCTAGCTCTAGACCGATTGATTTCTGAAGATAAAAAAATGACCATGGATAGAAAAAATATAAAGAAACATGGTGTTACAATATTGAAATATTTTGTTTCATACGTGTAAATAAAATACGGAAAAGCATAAAGTAGTGTTTAGTGTTCCTAAATTTCAAATATTCGAGTATTACTTTTGTAAGAAAACAAGGCCGGTATTTTTATCATAGGCAGACACAGTACATATTTCATTACAATTTGTATTAAATATATGAAGATAAGCATATTAAATTCTAAATTAAGTCTCTAAATTTGCATCACGATGGCCTTGACTTTCTGATTTCACCATACATATCCAGTAACGTAGGAATGTGCAAATATTGTAAAAGTCACGCCAAATCTGTGCAATGCTATTTCCAAAACAATAATACAGAAAGTAAACGAACCAAAATAGTTTATTCTAAATCAAATTTAAAGAAATGAATTAGCGCAACGACATTATACTTTAACAAGCATTACATTTTTTTAGGGATATGTTTATTTTTTTTAGATCATTCGTGAAAGAAGATGTTTTAAATGTGTTAAATGTACATATTTATTTGACGAAACATAAAAGTCTCCTTCAAAACGGTTATCAGGTTGACTTTCTCACGAATTATCTAAAGAAATAAACATAGTCATTGAGTCAGTCTGTGAGTTGTGTCCTGTGAGTCAGCCTGTGAGTAATGCCCTGTAAGTAAGTGTGTGAGTTGTTCCTGCGAGTCAGTGTGTTAGTTGTGTCTGTGAGTCAGTGTGTGAGTTGTGTCCTGTCAGTTAGTGTGTTAGTTGTGTCCTGTGAGTCAGTGTGTGAGTTGAGTCCTGTCAGTCAGTGTGTGAGTTGTGTCCTGTCAGTCAATGTGTGAGTTGTGTCATGTGAGTCAGTCTGAGAGTTGTGTACCGTGAGTCAGTGTGTGAGTTGTGTCCTGTGAGTCAGTGTGTTAGTTGTGTCCTGTGAGTCAGTGTGTGAGTTGTGTCAAGTGAGTCAGTGTGTGAGTTGTGTCCTGTGAGTCAGTGTGTGAGTTGTGTCCTGTGAGTTGTGTGTTATTGTGACCTGTCAGTCAGTTGTGTTAGTTGTGACCTGTCAGTCAGTGTGTGAGTTGTGTCCGTTGAGTCAGTGTGTGAGTTTGTCCTATGTGTGTGTGTTGTGACCTGTGAGTCAGTGTGTTAATTGTGACCTGTCAGTCAGTGTGTTAGTTGTGACCTGTCAGTCAGTGTGTTAGTTGTGACCTGTCAGTCAGTGTGTTAGTTGTGACCTATCAGTAAGTGTGTGAGTTGTGTCCTGTGAGTCAGTGTGAAAGTTGTGTCCTGTGAGTTAGTGTGCTAGTTGTGACCTGTCAGTCAGTGTGTTAGTTGTGACCTCTCAGTCAGTGTGTTAGTTGTGACCTATCAGTAAGTGTGTGAGTTGTGTCCTGTGAGTCAGTGTGTTAGTTGTGTTAGTTGTGTCCTGTGCGTCAATGTGTGAGTTGTATCCTGTGAGTCAGTGTGTGAGTTGTGTCCTGTGAGTCAGTGTGTGAGTTGTGTCCTAGGTCTGTGAGTCAGTGTCCTGTGAATTGTGTGTTAGTTGTGAGTCAAGTGTGTGAGTTGTGTCCTGTGAGTCAGAATGTGAGTTGTGTCCTGTGAGTTAGTGTGTTAGTTGTGATCTGTCAGTCAGTGTGTTAGTTGTGACCTGTCAGTAAGTGTGTGAGTTGTGTCCTGTGAGTCAGTGTGTGAGTTGTGTCCTATGTGTGTGTGTAAGTTGTGTCCTGTGAGTCAGTGTGTTAGTTGTGACCTGTCAGTCAGTGTGTTAGTTGTGTCCTGTGAGTGTGTGTGAGTTGTGTCCTGCGAGTCAGTGTGTGAGTTGTGTCCTGTGAGTTAGGTGTATTAGTTGTGCCTGTTAGTCAGTGTGTGTGTTGTGTCCTGCAAGCCAGTGTGTGAGTTGTGTTAGTTGTGTCCTGTCAGTCAGTGTGTTAGTTGTATCCTGTGAGTCAGTGTGTGTGTTGTGTCCTGTGAATCAGTGTGTTTGTTAGGTCCTGTGAGTCAGTGTGTGAATTGTGTCCTGTGAGTCAGTGTGTTAGTTGTGACCTATCAGTTAGTGTGTTAGTTGTGTCCTGTCAGTCAGTGTTGTTAGTTGTATCCTGTGAGTCAGTGTGTGTTGTGTCCTGTGAGTCAGTGTGTTTGTTAGGCCCTGTGAGTCAGTGTGTGAAAGTTGTGTCCTGTCAGTCAGTGTGTTAGTTGTGACCTATCAGTTAGTGTGTTATTTGTGTCCTGTGAGTCAGTGTGTTAGTTGTGACCTGTCAGTCAGTGTGTTAGTTGTGTCCTGTGAGTCAGTGTGTGAGTTGTGTCCTGTGAGTCAGTGTGTGAGTTGTGACCTGTCAGTCAGTGTGTGAGTTGTGTCCTGTGAGTCAGTGTGTTAGTTGTGTCCTGTGAGTCAGTGTGTGAGTTGTGACCTGTCAGTCAGTGTGTTAGTTGTGTCATGTGAGTCAGTGTGTAAGTTGTTTCTGTGAGCCAGTGTGTGAGTTGTGTCCTGTCAGTCAGTGTGTTAGTTGTGTCCTGTCAGTCAGTGCGTGAGTTGTGACCTGTCAGTAAGTGTGTGAGTTGTGACCTGTCAGTAAGTGTGTGAGTTGTGACCTATCAGTTAGTGTGTGTGTGTTGTGTCCTGTCAGTCAGTGTGTTAGTTTTGACCTGTGAGTCAGTGTGTGAGTTGTGACCTGTCAGTCAGTGTTTGAGTTGTGTCAAGTGAGTCAGTGTGTGAGTTGTGACCTGTCAGTATGTGTGTGAGTTGTGTCCTGTCAGTAAGTGTGTGAGTTGTGACCTGTCAGTAAGTGTGTTGAGTTGTGACCTGTCAGTCAGTGTGTGACTTGTGTCCTGTGAGTCATTGTGTGTATGGTGTCCTGTGAGTCAGTGTGTGAGTTGTGTTCTGTGAGTCAATGTGTGAGTTGTGACCTGTGACTCAGTGTGTGAGTTGTGTCCTGACAGTCAGTTGTGTTAGTTGTGACCTGTCAGTCAGTGTGTGAGTTGTGTCCTGTCAGTCAGTGTGTGAGTTGTGTCCTGTCAGTCAGTGTGTGTGTTGTGTCCTGTCAGTCAGTGTGTTAGTTGTGACCTGTCAGTCAGTGTGTTAGTTGTGACCTGTGAGTCAGTGTGTTAGTTGTGTCCTGTGAGTCAGTGTGTGAGTTGTGTCCTGTCAGTCAGTGTGTGAGTTGTGTCCTGTCAGTCAGTGTGTGAGTTGTGTCCTGTGAGTCAGTGTGTGAGTTGTGTCCTGTGAGTCAGTGTGTGAGTTGTGTCCTGTCAGTCAGTGTGTGAGTTGTGTCCTGTGAGTCAGTGTGTTAGTTGTGACCTGTCAGTAAGTGTGTGAGTTGTATCCTGTGTGTGTGTGTTGTGTCCTGTCAGTCAGTGTGTTAGTTGTGACCTGTGAGTCAGTGTGTTAGTTGTGTCCTGTGAGTCAGTGTGTGAATTGTGTCCTGTGTGTGAGTGTGTTAGTTGTGTCCTGTGAGTCAGTGTGTTAGTTGTGTCCTGTGAGTCAGTGTGTTAGTTGTGTCCTGTGAGTCAGTGTGTGAGTTGTGTCCTGTTTGTCAGTGTGTTAGTTGTGTCCTGTCAGTCAGTGTGTTAGTTGTGTCCTGTCAGTCAGTGTGTGAGTTGTGACCTGTCAGTCAGTGTGTGAGTTGTGACCTGTCAGTCAGTGTGTTAGTTGTGTCCTGTGAGTCAGTGTTGTTAGTTGTGTCTTGTGAGTCAGTGTGTGAGTTATGTGTCAGTCAGTGTGTTAGTTGTGACCTGTCAGTCAGTGTGTTAGTTGTGACCTGTCAGTCAGTGTGTTAGTTGTGTCCTGTGAGTCAGTGTGTTAGTTGTGACCTGTCAGTAAGTGTGTTAGTTGTGTCCTGTGTGTGTGTTGTGTGTCCTGCGAGTCAGTGTGTGAGTTGTGTCCTGTGAGTTAGGTGTATTAGTTGTGCCTGTTAGTCAGTGTGTGAGTTGTGTTCTGTGAGTCAGTGTGTTAGTTGTGTCCTG
Source organism: Ruditapes philippinarum (assembly GCF_026571515.1). Classification (NCBI taxonomy): domain Eukaryota; kingdom Metazoa; phylum Mollusca; class Bivalvia; order Venerida; family Veneridae; genus Ruditapes; species Ruditapes philippinarum. The sequence goes on along the minus strand of NW_026862878.1, from coordinate 139,643 downwards.
TCAGTCTGTGTGTTAGTTGTGTCCTGTGTGTGTGTTGTGTCCTGCGAGTCAGTGTGTGAGTTTTGTTATGAGTTAGGTGTATTAGTTGTGCCTGTTAGTCAGTGTGTGTGTTGTGTCCTGCGAGCCAGTGTGTGAGTTGTGTCCTGTGAGTTAGGTGTATTAGTTTTGCCTGTTAGTCAGTGTGTGAGTTGTTTTCTGTGAGTCAGTGTGTAAGTTGTGTCCTGTGAGTCTGTGTGTTAGTTGTGTCCTGTGTGTGTGTTGTGTCCTGCGAGTCAATGTGAGTAGTGTCCTGTGAGGCATTGTGTGATTTGTGTCCTGTGAGTCAGTGTGTAGTGTCCTATAACAAACGTCTTGAAAGATTGTCATTGATTTTAGTGGAGTAGCGGGGGATCGAACTCGCAACCCCTAGACTTATAGTCACACAGTGTTACCACTGCACCACAGCGCCCAATCTGATTTAATTCCCTATATACAATATCACATTATTGACCAAGAAATTGGGTTATGATATTAAATTTTCACACCTAAATAGTTAATATAGCGGTAAGGACTAAAGTGTTTTACAAATGTCTGATATTCGTATTCTTGCTCAAGGGGTTATGATAAAGAACTTTACACAAAGAGTAGTAAAAAATAAACAAGTAAGACTGTTTACAAGCAATAGAAATAAACCATACCAGATAAAAGTCATGTTCCGTTAATTAGAAAATTAACAATAAGTAAGCTGAAACAAATACTTGTTGTAAATGATACATGATGGTTTGAGACAAATCTATTAAATCAAGTTACACTGGTCAAAAATATTTTTGTTGGCGGAAATTAGGGTAAAAAGAAAAAAGTTAAAGCAGCATTCATCCAGACTCTGCTTATTTTCATGAAAGTTTTGAAAATGTAATGTAAATTAAAGGTAAAATATTTACTGTGGGACTCAGTTGGTTATTCGCGAGAATACATGTACCAAACCACCTACCAGAAGATAGTTGGTAATTCTAGCTTAGCTTGTTTACCCTCAAAACAGAAAGTACTTTTCCGGAATAAATATCATTGATATAAAGCAAGCTAGATGTGCTCTTCAACATTGAAATACCCTGTTTCCATATGTCAACCTGCGGACTCAGTTGGTTATTCGCTTGAATACCGAACTACCTTTTACAAGGTAGTTGGTAATTCGGGTATTATATAGATTCCTCTGACTTTTTCTGAAACAAATGTTACTGTGAAATAACAAGATATATGTTTTCTATAATATGGTAACATCCCCTTCACCAAAAATTGACCAGGGGACTCAGCTGGTTATTCGCGTGAATCCCCAACTACCAATCAGAATGTAGATGGTTGTCCGAACATAGCATGTATTTCTAAAAAATATATAAGACAAGATAAATGAACTGTACCAAATGATATCATCCGTCTTCCTGCGTCGTCCAGGGGGACTCAATAAATTGGTTATTCGTGCGAATAAACTACATACTGAATGTAGTTGATAATACGTACTTCTGGTTTGAAATGTATGATGTGTTCTAATATTTCATTCTGGTGATAATGAATTGAATTACCAACTACCAGCTGTTAAATAGTTGGGATTTACGAATAACCAACCACCAACTAGTATGTAGTTGGTTATTCGAATATCTAACTACCTACCGAATTGACGCTCATTAAAATATAATGATAAAGTAATGGTATATAATGATGAAATTTCCGTTTACCGTGGTAACAAAACATGTAACATAATCATACGTTTCTGTCACGTTTCATAATAAATTTAAGAGCTCAGTTATAATTAAGCACTTTTGCCGTACAAAAGGAGCGAAATGACAGGGATAATATACGAGTATTTTGTTTATACTGAAATCAATGGATACCGGCTAAAATACAAACAGGTGCCGGATTCTAAAAGAAAACACTCGTTCATTTTGAATGCTTATTATTGCGTGTTTCTTATGGATTGAAAAGGAAACAAGGAAGGTCAAAACTATGGTTACATTATGCCTAAGACATCGTCGTCATTTTTTTTTATAAAGTAGTGAAGTTTCTTTTTTTAATGTAAAAAAAGTTGACCAGTCATCGACCTTTTTCAGGCCAGTAAATGTGTGAAAACTGAAAGACTGACAAACCCGCTCCAGTCCAGCCCTATATCAAATCCATATCACTCCATCTAGCCTCGTTTTCAATTTTGAGACTCTAAAATCTATATCACATCCTTTTTGTGATTGAAATAACAAAGTTCTGTCAAAAAGTTAAAAATGGTGGTGCAAAATATAGAGGTCAGTTAACATGGTTGGGGACAATACTGTTTCTATTGGACTACTATACAGCTATAAATTAAAACCTTTGTAAAACGCGGCTAGCGACTCGTCCAATACAGTTTTGACAGCTGTGTATTTGTACAATATAATTCAATATTGTACTCAACAATGTATAATCAATCACCTTATAGTACCAATCAACAATGTCCATATGTTCAGAAGTGAAAACACATCATAGCTTTTAAAACACATAATTAAGGACGGGACGTAGCTGGTTACCCGCGTGAATCGACTGAGAAGATGTTACAGGCGCGGATTCAAAAATTTTAATAGAGGTACATGTAGTCGCAAAATTTCCAGAAGAGGTAATGCATTTAACAAGTTTTCCAGAGGAAACATGAGGCAAGACCTGATTAATTACAAGAGCGATCAGTAATCACATGTGTCGCCTCATGATGGCCAATTTCATGTTGGGACAAATTTTGTGACAGACGGACAGACAGACGGACAGTGCACAACTAGACTTGGTACTGATCATTCCTGTAAAGTTTGGATAAAATTGCACCAGTAGTTTATGAGGAGTAGTCCAGACAAGCTTTGTGTATCTGGCAACACACAGAAAAAAACACCTTTTTATCAAAGGGCAATAACTCGGACAAAAAATCATTCAACCAGAAAACCCAGTGCAATATGCGCAAGGACTTGAGCTACAGATCAATCCTGTAAAATTTCATTGAAATTGCATTAGTGGTATAAGAGAAGTATCCGGACAAACTTTAAAATTAAAAATTATTAAAGGGCCATAACTCTGACAAAAATCATTGAACCGGAAAATGATGACAATATGCACAACTAGACTTGGTACTGATCATTCCTGTAAAGTTTGGATGAAATTGCACCAGTAGTTTATGAGGAGTAGTCCGGACAAGTTTTGTGACGGACGGACGGACAGACAGACAGACGGACAGACAGACGACGGAGCAGTGATCCCTATATGTCGCCACTACTCCGTAGAGGCGACACAAAAATCAGCCAGGGAACATAAGATCTTAATAGTAAGATCAGGGTCTTACTCAAAACAAGAGCTGTCCAAGAAGTAGCGCGTTCCACTTTTCACAGTACTTGGTGGTATGATAAAAGTAGAAAGTAGGCATGATTCTAATAAACTGTTTGAGAAACCCCCACCCCCACTTTTGGTATTCAACACGTATTTCAAGTTTAATGTGAATATCTGTAAAGATGTTCGAGAAAGTTATGAAAATATAACAGATAAAAAGGGCGATAATTAAGCAAAATAAGGGTTCGATCACTTCAGGGTTATCTGTCCTTTAGAAATACAATGTGCATACCTTTGCAAAACATAACTTTAAGGTCATCTAGCTGCCTTTGTGATGCTAATGAACTAAAAAAACAAGTTAAAGTGAATAGCTTTGGTAGCTTTCAATATTGGACCATAACATTTTACCTTGATCAGGTACGTATATTAACGTTATTAATGTTAATATACGTACCTGCCTTGACCTTTGGCCTTTTGTCCATACTCGGCCAGATTACTTTTTGTCCATGGTTTGTGATGAACGGTTCATACGCTATTTTACAAAAGAAGGTACTCTTCCGCTTTTCATAACTTCCTTTATGGTGGGACACTTGTGCATTTTGATTTGCTCATGTCTTGGCATTTGTCAGCACGTTGTCTTTTTTTCAAAATATATATTAATTTGTGAATAATTTCAAATCATTATATCTGAATAAACATATTAAGCTTCCGATATCCGGAGAAATTTATGTCACTTCCGACTGTCTGAAGTAAAGTCAACCATGTGGGCCTTAGTCATATAAATTTTGATATTATATAGTTTACATGTAATTGTTAATCTTATACTATTTGTCTAGAATATTTAATGTTCTTCTACAACCATTGGCAAAATACTACCAAACCTCATTTCCCTTAGTTTTCAACGTTTTCAATCTAAGACAGAGTTGATTTAATTGTTCCCTCTGCTAATAATATTTTCACAATCGATACTTAAGTTGTTGTCAAATGAAATTTAGAAGATAAGGTGACTGACAATTTTTGTAAGAAAATGCTTATTTTGGTGGACAACTGTATTACAGCTATGTAATTTGTTGAAAAGTAAGTCAGAAATTACCCTTGCATACTTGAATAAACATTTAATTCCAGCAATTTCTGTTCATGTTAAAATATCACTAGAATTAGATCTCTAGTGATCAGCCATATGTGTCTTTTTCTGACAGTTGTCGTTACTAATTCCCGATGGTCAACAGTTTTCTTGGTTAAAAAATCAATCGTTTCTTAGTTTGTCCGTGTGCTTTGTGGAATGAGCTTCCTTAAAGTAGGTCTATATGTAGGCTGTTCAAATAAGCTGAAATAATGGGTCAACTTCAAACACTTTCAACAGAAAGTACTTTTAGATTTTTGCATCTGTTACTTCTTGATAAACTTTTAAAAGGAAAATTGTCCAAAAAATATCGAAGGAGAGCTTCATAAAAAGTGGCACACGTTTTTAGAGGCCATTTTCAACCGAAAATACTTTAAGAACAGTAAAAGCCTATCAGTATAAAGTAAATTTACAAAAAAGAATGTACATAAAGTGTTTTAATTTTGTTTCTTTTAGTCACGGATTTATATTACAATTAAAGTCCGTGCTTTTAGTACATAAATTCATGTTTACATATTTTAAATCGCTATAATTGAAAATAAATAATTTATTATTTTATATGAACTTTTTTCAGTTTTGAAACACCTATCTCAAATTTACGTGCAAATCTGGTAATAACATAAGTACAGTTCTACGCAGTATGAGCCAGAAAATTACTGTACGTACTGTCACGGATTTATATTACATATAAATCCGTGGTACTGTACTGTGGATATTTCAAAAACTTTACCTACATTGTAGATCTATATGTCATGATAAAATTGATAAAGGGCTCCATTATTTCTATTATTATTATTATTGTTATTATTATTATTATCATTATTATTACTATCATTATTATTATTATTATTATTCCGCGCACGAAATAGGGAAATAATAGGCCTAAGACGTGTGCAACTGTTAAAGAGAAGAAAATAAATTTGTAGTGTTCAACCTAGATTTGTGAAAAATGGCGGCAGATAGTTTATGTCAATATTTTTTAGAATTTGAAAAGAAATATGAAAATTGTACTGTTGATTTTGATGCAGCTTGCCCGATAGTCATTGACTTTTGTGACGCTTCAGCGAATTCAAAAAACTTTTCAAAATGCACGGTTGATTTCTCGGTACACAGAGGATTTCCACTTGCTTCCTTTTTTCAGCTTGGTCAAGAGGAACTGACCTCGTATTTGCTTGGAAAAAGAGTCAACAAGAGTGAAGGGATTGTTAAATTAGAGGAATTTATTGCTAATGGTAAATTGTTTTCTTGATTAAAGCAATCATAAGAGGAGTACCGATAATAAAAAAATCAATTATTCGTCCTAGTAATGATTCGCCCCTATAGCGATTCGCTCTCTACTGTTTATTAAAGGACACATGCTTCCAGACAAAAAAAATAATAAAATTTCAAGTCAATGGCAAATTCGTGTCTAGTGAAGTTTAATATATAAATTCATTATTGCTGGCTTCTTAATTCAAGAAAGAATGTTTACAGAAGTGTCAATATGTTGTTTTCTTTGCATAATCTAAATGTAGCCTACTGCATTACAGTATTACTAATGCCTATCACAGTAGCCAATATAAATAGGAGGAGATAATTCATTCAACATGATCATGTGTCACAATGATTTGGAAATTCCATGATCCGGTAAGCTTGGATCGTTTGTCGATATTCTTGTTGAAAATCTTTATACTGAAAAATATATATATATACAGTATATCATATAATTAATCAATTATAATGAACATAAATATCAAAATCATAACAACTTGTGACAAGACTCTGAAGTTAATAGGCAGACACTCATTACTCAACAATGTCACTAAAGCCTAAAGGATTAAGTGAAGAAGACTTGGCCCATAATCCCTTTTACTGTCTACAACAGGGGCTGTCCATGATTGAGTGGTTAATTTTGTTGACTTCTAATCACTTGGCTTTCATTGCTATAGATTAGAATCCTGTAAGGGGCTTTGGATCCAAAAAGCTTTATAAAAAGACAATGAACGTGTACTCGTGTGCTGGCTTGTGTCCAGAATAATGCATGGAAGTGCACATGAGGACTTCATCCAACAGTAAAGCTGGAAAGTTGCCATATGACCTCCTTTAAAATTAAAAGTGTCAAAATACAATCTTTTAATTTTGTAAAAGAGGATAATTTTCAAGTAATATATAATTTTTCTGATATTTCATAAATGGAAAACCAACAGAGGCTGACAAAATTTTTATGGGATTTTAGTAGGTCCTCATTCACAGGCTGCAAATCAAACTGACCATATTTAAAAACCTTAGGTACATGTAGCTTCTGAACACTATGTCACTGTGATAACAATAATTTATAGTTAAAGCTGGGCTCCCACTGACGATCAGATCAACTCGATCAAGCCCGATCAAGCGATCGGGTACTGGTCTGGGTCGGTCGGCATGATTGATCGGGAGTGGTCGGGGAGGTCTACCTTGGTCGGCATCGCTCGGGCTTTCTACCCGAATTTTTTTGACATGTCAAAAAAATTCGTGTAGCGATCGTGTAGCCAAGCGGTCGAGAAGAGCTCGGGAAGCGATCGTGTATTGATCGAGTTGAAGATCGAGTTGATCGAGAAACAATCGTGTAGCGATCTTGTTTGGTCGGATTGGCATCTTTAACCCGATCTGTACCCGATCATCTCGACTTCTACTCGAGTAATATACGATCGCATCCCGATTAAGTAGATCTCTGTTCGATCTCTTGTCCAGATTATCTAGACTGCTACCCGACTACTCCACGACCACACACGACCGCACACGATCAAACCCCGATCACTGTTCGACCATACACGAGCTCACGTGACTAAAGCAAGAAAAGCGTGCTGACCAGTGTCTCATAAGTTGTTTGGACGCTGAAGATATAACATCTTTAGCAAACCAATATCTGTTAAAACATCTTCAGCCAAGCCATTTCTACTACAAACTAAAGATGCCGAGAAAAGGCAAAAGGCCGATAGGCAGTACAAATGCGAGTAAATGTGCAGTTGCTGCGCCTCAGCCTGAAATCGTGGAACCCATCCAGGAAGAGAGTAATGAGTCGCCTATACCCCCTACTGACTCTTCTGCCGAGCAAACCAGAAAAGAACAAGTAGAAGAACGTCCGACTTCTCCTGAGATAGAGGTACTATGCTTTTGTTTTTGCTTTCCCTTCGAATACGAACAAACAACTGTCATGAGACTTATATTTTGTGTGTCAAGTGTTTCGAAGGATATAATGCATAATTTGTTTATTTTATCATAACACATTGTTATGTTTGTCATGTATTTATACAATTAGTACTCTACATGTATATGTTTTTTTTTTCGGCAGTGTATATTTTAGGCGCAAAAAACAAACATAAATGGAAGTTTCCTTGTTATTCATAAGTATACTTTTAATTTTTACAGACTGATATCAGGCCCCGGAAGACACTACATCGTACACTCACGCAAGATGAAGAAGATGACCTTGTAGCGTGGTTAAGAGAGAACTCGTTCCTCTTCGACAAATCATCCGCAGGATTCAAGTATAAGGAGAAGAAGAACAGTACATGGGCCGCGAAAGAGGCAGAGTTGGGCCTCAAACCTGGAGACCTGTCGTCAATCTGGTACACGAATATGAGGACACAGTATTCGAAACTAATTAAGCTTACCAACAAATCTGGATCTGGTGCTGGAGAGCGCACAGCAAGGCAACAGTGGATTTTGGACAACTTTGAATTCCTGCGCCCTTATCTGGTACAGCTGCGAACTCAGAGGGGATCCAAAGTAAGTAGTAATAAAAATCCTGTATAAATCATGTGTATACACTTAAAAGAAATATACGTAATCAAGCATTAAATTATTTCTAAATTTAAATGGTATAAAAGGGAGTTCAGTTTTTTTGCCTAAATTTGACTCGGATTTAACGACAGCTAGGGCCATATCTCTATTATATAAGGTCATATGTGGACCTATGTTTTAAGCCCCACCCTAAGGGCTGGTGCGTGAGAAATACCATACAACATTTCTGAAAAGTTCATTCCAGAGCCGGGATTCAAACTCAAGCCAACACATGACACAGGATTGGCAGTCCAAGGCGTTAACCTCTCGGCCACCGGGGCACCTTCTTAAAAGTCTGTATTTATTTTGTGTACTTTCTGTATTTGCAGTTTGCGGAGAAGAGAAAGGAACTTGCCTTGGAGGAAACAGAGGATGATGACGCCGCCTCCGATTCGTCAGCACCCTCTACTTCAGCAGTATCTGGTTGCCGTCCCAAAGCAGCTGGTGTACTGTCCTAATTGACGTCCGAGTTGGAGTCCGTGCGTGGTGCCATCACAGTTGCGCAGGATCCAGCAGCACACACTGGCCAGTTTTTGGTGTATTTGATGCGCCCAATGGACCAGCAGAGAATGAATGTGTTTGTCACACGTGCAACAAGGCTAGCTCTGGACCTTGCGGAGGAAAGCCAAGAGGAGAAGAGACGACTAGCCACCCAGGAGGCAGCAGGGCATGTAGGTCAACATATAGCAGATCCAGTTTTTGCCATGCCTGTCCCTCCCGCACCTACATCATCTATATACAGAAGACAGGCTCCCATATCAGCGGCGTTCGGCTCAACAGGGCAGCAGAATCAGTTTCAGCAACAGGATCACATGCAGCAGGATTTTCAGCTAGCTACCAATATAGCTGCATCTGCACCACCAGCCCATCTAACAACACTGCTGAAAAGTTTTACTCACCTGCAACCACCAAATGTGCAGCCAATCTTGCAACAGCCTACAGGTGCTTACAGGTCCATTACACCCGCCATAGAAACGTCAACCACGACTGCATCTATCATCCGCCAGGCTATGGATATGGTCTCGACACCAAATAGTTTCCCCATCCTTACCCAGGAGATGCATGACGCACCCAAGGAGTGAACATTTAAAGTAACTTGAAAATGGTTGAGCCAGCCAAGTGATTTGATGAAGTGATTTGACTCTAGTTTATGTGCATTGTGAATTTTGTTTTTCGACGGTTTGGTTTTTACTTTGAATTAAGGTTAAATAGCCTCATTCTTAATAAATATTACTGTTGACTGTTGAGTCTTCTTAAGTAAATCAATGTAAACTGTTTGTAAAATTTGTTTGGATAGCAATTTATCTTACTTAGAATCTTAATTAGCTTACTTTTGGCATAAGGCAAAATAACCCTGTTATTATGTAGGTTTCTGTCAGTATTAAAAGTTGAATTTTAATGTGTATTTTTATAACAAAACAAGGCTGGTCATGCTGGTAGGAAATACTTAAGAATACATGTATTCTAAAATTTAATATTTTTCTTCAGCTCTGAGTCTCCTTATTACTACAACATCTACAATATATATTTATATAAGTACTAAAAGTGAGCGTTGCCCCGGCAGGTCCGACTAGTGGCGATTTTAGTCACCCACCTCTGTTTCAAGTGAGGCAGTTGCCGGCTACTGGCAAGGAGTTGGCGTGATATGATTGAAATACTTTGAAAAAGGGCATAAAATCAAGAAACAAACAATCAACTCTATTGTATACTTGAAGCTAATTTCCTCCATTAACAAACATATCATGGAAACTATCATATCCAAATATAAAATGACTTACTATACTTAAACATATCGGAAATCACTTTAATAACTACTTAACTTGTGCATAATCGCATCATATAGGTTATACACGCCAAGCGTCATTAAAATATCTCTCCAAAGTAACTAACACACTAAATCATATTCTGTTGCCACTCAACTGAACCAGCTCGGGAGTTGAAGTAGTGTTTAAGGTAGTTCCTCTGACTGAACCCAGCGGATGTCACCACATTTCTTCCATGGGTCCGATCACCATCAGCCAACTGTCTTCCTTGGCGCCATTCACCAGGTACTAAATGGTTATGCTCGTCCGCTTGGTCGACGGCCAGTCTTGCAATGGCAGGGTACCGTATGCTGATAAGGTTATGCAGTGTGACACATGCAAGGATAATCAAGTCAACGGTTTCGGGCATCTGGTTCAAGCAGCCAAGTAGGCACTGAAACCGCATAGCGGGAAGACCGAAGGCATTTTCTACCACTCGTCTAGCCCTGGACAACCTAAAATGAAAGGATGGTGATGGTTTATAAGAACAAATTTCTGATTAAATGCATAGCTATTTTGCCAATAGTAATTCAAAAGATTGTCTAACCTGTAATTGAATATGCGCTCCTCGTTGGTCAAGTTGCGTCTGGAGTATGGCTTCATCATCCAAGTTCTCAACGGGAAAGCGTCATCTCCAATGAGGAAGTATGGGGTGTTCATGTCATCGCCAGGCAGTGGATCAGGGTCCGGCAAACCAAGGTTGTTTTCTTCTAGCATGGTTCTGAGTTCAGTGTTATTGAATAGCTGGGCATCGGATGCACTGCCATTAGCACCAACGCTTACCCAGATGAATTTGTAGTTTTGCGTCTACGAGTGCGAGTAGTATTATGGAAAAGAAGCCTTTATAGTTATAGAACAGAGACCCAGAGTTCTTCGGGTTCTTTATCCTCACGTGCTTACCATCAAGAGCCCCGCAGACATGAGGAAAATTCCACTTGGTTCGGAAGTCATCTGCAATCTGCTGCCATTGTTCAGCAGTGACGACGTCTGGCAGCACCTCTTCAGAGTACTCCTGTATTATAGCATCCAAAACTTCAGGGACGAATTTACTTATTGTGTTACTTCCCACTCGGAATGAGTACATCAAGTGTGAATACGAGGCTCCAGTTGCGAGATGACGAAGAGTGACCGCCAACTTCAATCCAGGCTCCAGGGCTTCCCTGATATAGAGATTGAACAATGATAAGTAATAACTAGCCTACTATGATACAACGGTATTAAAATTTCTTAAATATTAGTGACAATTGCACAGAGCTGTAGAAGTCAAATGGTTGGAAAAGTAATTCGATGACTAATTATTTCAGAAATACGTGAAAATGATGGGGATCGAACCCATGATTTACCTGAAGTTGGTGTTCTTTTTCTGAATTCTGGGTGATATGCGATCAACAAGCTCCCCAAACATATCAGCGTCTACCCTTAGGAAATTTTTGTATCCTTTTGGGTCCTCCCTGTTTAGCTCCTGTAGCAGTTGCTCATAATGCCCATACAGTGGTCGTCGTGCAAGCCACTGCTTCATCCATATTTTCCTGCGCATTTGTCGCCTACGTCTATGCCTACGGCCCTCAGCCTCTTCCTCTTGTTCCAACTCTAGCACAGCAATGGCCCTGTCTCTCTGGAGCTCTAACCATCTGGTCCACAACTGCAACTGCTCAATCTCCATAAATATTTATACTATGCTGGACACAACATATACTATGAAGTTTCAAGATGAAGTGATAATGATCAACACTGTTTGAAGTTTTTATTCTAAAAGTTTTGGTACACGACTGTTCACGACCTTCTACGACTCGAGTACGACCATGACGATCTGGTCGGGGAAAGATCTGACACCGATCGAGCAGAGATCCAGTAGGTCGAGTTGAGATCGTGTAGGGATCGTGTAAAGGTCGGGATGATCGAGCGGAAATCGGAAAGGTGGTCGGGTTGACGTCGTGAAGGAGTCGTGAATAATCGTGTGGGAATCGTGTGTGATCGACAAGAGGTCGAGAAGAAGTCGTGTATACGCCTTTAGTGGAGCTTGGTCGGGCCTGATCGGGGAATTTGGGTGATCGGGATGATCGAGTTGATCTGATCGGCAGTGGGAACCCAGCTTTAAGCTTAATGTTTAAGTACATTGAAATGCAAAGATTTAAATAAAAGTCCCCTGCCTTTTCTTTTTTGACAAAAAAGGTAGATATAGCCGTGGGCTTCATCCATCCGTCTAGTTGTCTCTCTGCACAACTGAAAGTGAAAAGGAGGGGTGGCATTTTTCTTAACAGAACAAAAGAGAACTATTGAGATAATTCCGTAACAATATAGTAAGTGGCCAAATTGACCATCTTTTAAATGAGATGAAAAAAGAAGTAAAATTGCCACTTAACCCATTTCAGGATGTGTACACATCCATCTGTTTGTCCATCTCATTTTGATAAAATTAAGGGATATTTTGAATTTAAAATTGTCAAACAAGTGTTTAAAGTGGGTAAGTAAGAGTAACATGTATTTGATTTTCGTAGAAGAAATCTTTTTGCTTGTGTGATTTGTTAGCAAAATGCTTTTATTTGCCTCATAACAATAATCAGTAGGAATACATTTTTCATTAAGGTGATATTCTAAATTATTTATAGTGCTGCCTCCTTATTTAAAAAGAGCCCTTCTAATATCCAACCTTAATTTAGTTCAGAAAAGTGTTCCTAACTGGTAAACCGTACAAAAAAATTTGTTTAAAGTTTTCATACAGGTGTCCTTTGAGGCATATAACTAGACTATGTTGTATATATATTAGTTCCTTATAGTGCCTGTTGGGGGGTGGGGGATAGAGGGGGGAGGTCATACCTGAAATGAAATAAATCACAATCTTTATTCAGGTAGGAGATTATAGAAGCATCATGACCCTCTTGTTTCAATTTTGCATTTATAATTTCAGAAAAGCACACAGAGTGTCTGTTATCATTGCATCAAAATAAGGACTACAGTGAGTTTAATATTCAAGTTATAATGGCTGCACATCTGTTTGGACCCTTGAGTGGTGATAACAACTACAAGATTAGAAAATATGGTTTCACAAAAGACAGAAAAACAAGATGTCCGATGTGTAGTCTAGATGTTAGTGCAGCAGTACAAGATACATCTCTTGGTAATTGATCTTTAAAGTACTCTGGTACATTTCAATTTTAATTTATATATGGTTAGTGGTTGTTTCATAAGGTGCTCATGGTCATCTTAATAAAGATGTTAAATTGATGTTTATGTAGAGCACTAAATTGATGAATGTTTCATCTTCATACTTGGACATAATAAACTGTTAGACAAAAACATTTATGAAGGAAAACTTGACTGACCTTTATTTGACCATGACAAAATTAATTAATTTTGCAAAAATTGGCCAGAACTTTGTTATTTTTTTATGGATTAATTTATTTATGGATTTAATTTACACTTAGGCAAAACAACACTTGTGATCAGACAGACATATTGAATATGACCTTGACTTTTGAACGACCTTGACTTTAAAGATGAACTTGTACATGTATTTTGCTTAAATGGTCATTTCTTTTATACATGATCAAAAGAAAACTTGTGACAACAACAGCAACATATTGAATGATTCAAATATGACCTTGACATTTATATATAATGTCATTGATCTTCGATGCCAAATTATTGAATTTTGCTTATATTGTAATAACTTTGTATTTTATTTATTTTTTTAAGTTACCTTGTCTGTCTGTCAATATTAAATTATATAATTATGCTTAAATTATACATAACTTTGTTTTTATTAATTTGATTCATTCTTGAACGACAGACACTTTAGACAAAACCAACATGTTGAATAATTAAAATTGTCTTTTTAATGACCCTAACCATACAGGTTAAATAATTGCATTTTGTTTAAATTTGTTTTAGTATTCAAGTGAACCAGACAGACCTAGACCTTAAAGTTAAAGGGACTCCACTGAGGTTTTTTGACATGACATGACAGGACTTGAAATAATTTTTCAAGATAAATGTTCAGTTTGATGTAAGTCTAGACCAATAACTTGTGTGCAAAATTTTGTGAAAAATTGTGAAAAAAGACCAAAATTTGAAAAGTGCTTTTCCCTAAAATCATATTTAAAAGGCACAAAATTATGCTTTTCAATTCATTTCTTGGTATATTTCGTAATTATATTTGGCATGTCTTTCTGTTTTATGTGCCCAAGCTGATCTGTATTAAAAATTGAATTTTATGCTTTTAGACCTTAGAACCTCAGTGGAGATCCTTTAACTGATAAATGACCTTGACCTTGAAGGTCAAATGATTGAATTTTCACTGATTATTTCTATAATTGGCTGAAACTTGGTAATTAATCAAAGGATTATTTACATACTTTAAAGACAAGACCTTTTAAAAGGTTGAACTGACCTTATCCTTGACCATCAAGGTCAAATGATTGAATTTTGGTTAAGTTGTCATAATTTGTTATTTATGTACAGATTTGATTCATACATATACATACTTCAGACATAACAACTTTTGTGACCAAACGAACATGTTAAATAATATAGTCTTATAGATAATACCTTTACCTCTAAATAACTTTGATGGTCAATTAATTGAATTTTGCTTATATTTTCTGAACTTTGTTGTTTATTTATGGAAATGATTAATACTTGGACAAAACAACAAGTATAACTAGACAGACCTATTTAACCAAGTTTGCTTATAGAAAAGTAAAATGTAGAGCATTGCCCCCGCCTGGCAGTGGCTCTTGTTTATGTACAGATTTGCCTTATACTTGAAGAAATCATTAGACATGACAAAATAAACATGTTGAATAATTGAAATATATGACCTTGTTTGCAAGATGAATATGAATTTTTTTTACAAAAAAATGATGTTTTCTTGGAGAATTCTTTACTTCATTACAACAGTCTTCTTTAGGCAGTTTGTTTGTTTTGATTGGGTTTTACGTCACCTCAACACAGTATATGTCATATCGCGACGTTCCAGCTTTACTGGTTGAGGAAGACCTCAGGTGCCCTTCCGTGCATTATTTCAGGCACGAACGGGCACCTGAGTAGAACCACCGATGTTCCGTAAGCTAGCTGGATAGCTTCCTCACATGAAAGAATCCAAAGTCCCTGTAGGGATTCGAACCCACAGCGGTGAGGGGCAAGTGGTTTGAAGTCAACGACCTTAACCACTCGGCCACGGACGCCCCCTCCTAATAACCAAAAGTAATGAATAACACAATAAAGAGCTGAATTTCTTTTCCAGGAAATGGTAATGTTTGGCATGGGTATGCAGATATTCTTGTGAAAAACAGTGTTGTCAAGATTGGATTTAATGATGATGTTGATGAAGAGGATAGAAGTGATGAACCTTTACACAAAAGAATAAGAACTGGTAGCACTGAAGATGATGAAGATTCCTCTTCAGACAACTCTGATAGTGTTGTTGAAGCTAGAAACGATGTAATTGGTTCTCGTGCAATATCTCATGAACTGGCACAAACAATCGTAAATAGTTTTTGTGGATTGAATAAGAACCCAAGTTTGTGCAGGTGTTTTGTTCCCTCATTTATTGCCACAGATCAAAGTATAAGAATTTGTATAGAATTGTGATATAGACAGGTTGATCATGACTCAAGATTTAAATTTATTCTTTTTCGAAGGTAGTAAATTTGTTTCCCTCTTAAACTTTAAAACTATTTTAAGTATTTGGTATGCCTTAAATTTTGACATTTTCTTTGACAATATGGAGCCGGAATCTGAATCTTCCTTGGAGTTTTTGCAATGTTACAAAAAGTCAAATTTCAAGGAACAAGCAGGTGTTAAATATTGTATTTATAAAGAAAACTGTACCAAACCTATGATTGTAAAACCTACTGAGAAACATTTAAACTTCGAGATAAATCCAGAATTCGTAGTTAGCTCAGTTATGCCAGGTGTGAAAAAGATGGTTATGTATAATAAAGAGGTTAAATCTATCCTTTCTTGTAACACTTGAGGCAGATTTATTCCCCTTCTCATTAAAAGAGGGAAATGTTCTCTTTGTTCATCCCTCTCTGTAGTCTCCATATTGATAAAGTTTGTGGAGGTATACAGGTGAAGGCCTGTGCTCTTTAGATCAGGCCTGTGCTCTTTAGATCCGGCCTGTGCCCTTTAGATCCAGCCTGTGCTCTTTAGATCTGGCATGTGCTCTTTAGGTCCGCCTGTGCTCTTAAGATCCGGCCTGTGCTCTTTAGACGATCCTGTGCTCTTTAGATCTGACCTGTGCTCTTTAGATCCGGCCTGTGCTCCAGATCCATTGTCCATTGTGTAAATTTTATCCAAAACAATTCAAGGGGTTGATGTGAAATTTGAAATATGCATATATGGTGATAAGAAGGCATTTCAGTTGTAACTATAATTACTGGTCCTTTTCTGTTAGCTCACAGAAAAGAGCAGAGCTTAAAGGCACAGTATGCTTCAGAAACAAATAAATTTTTAATTCTTTAGAAATGGTAAATATGTATTGTATAACGTTTAAATAATGGTTTAAGAGAATGTTAGATGATTATTACCTAAAGAAAGTAGCGATAAATGTGAAACAATGTGTAATAGTAGCAAAATGTAAACGACTTCCATACAAAATAACTAATTACTATTAATAACTATAACTGCACTTATTGCTAAAGAGCAACAGATGAAAAAGATGGTCCAGGTAATTATTGAGCAATGAGTAACTTTTTGGACATTTTAAAAGTACGTCAAAATTACAAAGCTTTTGAGAAATAAAATTAAAAGCATTTCTGAGGCAAAATGGGCCTTTAAGAGATTATCTGTCATTATTATGAATTTGATAATTTTGAAGTAATATTATATTGTATATTGATTTGATTTATTGATAAGTCTTAAGGCCTCTGGCTCATAAACATTTATGTATTAGTCTAATTGTCCCCGGCCTTTTCGAAGAAAAAAGGGGGATATAGTAATAGGCTCCGTCCGTCTGTCTGTCAGTTAGGCTGTCTGTCACACTTCCGTGTCAGGTCCATAACTTTGTCATTTATCCAAGGAATCTGAAATAACTTGGCACACATGTTTGTTATAATAAGATGATATGTCATGCGCAACAACCAGACCCCTACCTCCAGGGTCAAGGTCGTACTTGCTCATTCAAGGTCAACATTGTCTATTTGATGGTATATGTCGTGTCCGGTCCATAACTTTCTTATCTTTGAAGGGGTTTTGTAAATACTTGCCACAATTGTTCACAATAATGACACGATGTGTCATGCGCAACAACCGGTCACCTACCTCCAAGGTCAAGGTCACACTTGGAGGTCAAAGATTAACATAGTCTATTACAGGGTATATTTGTACATAACTTTTTCATAGATCAAAGGATTTTGTAAATACATGCCAGAAATAGTCACTATAATAAGATGATGTGTCATGCACAACACCTACATCCCTACCTCCAAGTTCAAGGTCACACTTAGAGGTCAAAAGTTAACATAGTCTGTTTGAGGGGTATATTTTGTGGCTGATCTAGAACTTCTTCGGGATTTTGAAATAACTAGGCACAAATAGTCACAATAATAAGACAATATGTCAGGTATAACACCTGCATCCCTACCTCCAAGGTCAAGGTCACACTTAGAGGTCAAAGGTTGACTAAATCTGTTATATGGTATATTTTGTGTCCCGTCCATAACTTCTTCATAGATCAAGGGATTTTGAAAATACTTGGCATAAATACATGTAGTCACAATGATAAGATGATATGTCATGCGTAACACATGTGCCGCTACCTCCAAGGTCAAGGTCACACGTAGAGGTCAAAAATTTACATAGTCTGCTATAGGGTATATTTTGTGTTCAGTCCATAACCTTTTCATAGATCAAGGGATTTTAAAAATACTTTGCACAAATAATTACAATAATAACATGATATGTCAGGCGCAAAACATTCGTCCCTACCTCCAAGGTCACACTTTGAGGTCAAAGATTGACATAGTCTGTTATAGGGTATATTTTGTGTCCGATCTATAACTTCTTCATAGTTTAAGGGATTTTGAAAATACTTGGCACGTCTGTTATAGGGTATATTTTGTGTCCGATCTATAATTTCTTCATAGTTCAAGGGATTTTGATAATACTTGGCACAAAAAGTAATATTAGTAAGACAATTTGTCATGCACAACACCTGCACCCCTACCTTCAAGGTCAAGGTCACAATTAGAGGTCAAAGGTTAACATGATAGATTTTTAAATTCCGTGTTTCACTTTACTTGTATTTCTTTGATAAAGTTATTGTTGCATTTGCAGATCTAGCATTGGTCATAATTTTGGACTGAAAGTCCTGAGATCCATACCTCAATCTTTTGAAATAGCACAATTTTATGCTTCATATAAAACTTCCCCGAGGCGGGGGACGTTGATAACTCTGTTACAAATTCTTGTACTATTAGATATTGAATATCCTGAAAGGCTGAGCCTATCTTATAAAGATATATTTGTCTTGTTAATTACCTTGTACCTTATCTAGGATTACTAATTGGCCTACATTTGTGTTACTCACTTGGGATATTGTTTATCATGTCAATTGATGACTCTTCAGGTATGGACTGTAATAGAAAGTGCAATAATAATAAAGTTCTACAGCGTTGATTTAGCTAGACTAGCTAGTATAGTTTATTGTTTATTTGTTGTGCATCAGTAACTTCATTCATTAGATAATTTATGTATGCATGGTTATTAACTGTTAAACATTTTCTGTATCACTGATGCATTTTTTTCCAAATAAAAGCTTAATATATATCTTGCATATATTGCTTTATTATTTTGTACTTTTTAAGCTCTCATTTCCAAGTTATACCCTTGTGAACATTGAAGTTTTGACGATTATCTTTTGTCAATAATTACCCCCCCCCCCACACACACACACGGTATAGTTTTGCAAATGTCAGTCTGTTGGTCACTAGACCACATGGTTTCTGCACGATAACTTGAGAACAATTTCATAAACATTATTGACCTTGACTTTTAAGATGGAATAAGATCCATTCGGCATACTTTCTCCATGTTTCATAGTGTAGCTGCCTATACCCTATTGCTTTTTGAGTGACCAAGTTCAGACCATGGTCTATTTGAAAATTTCCCTGAAAAGAATGGCTACGTTCAGATTGAAAGATAGATAAGTCAATTTAAGATATTTAGAATGGTGAATGATAATCAGAATACATGTATAATGTCTTGTAGGACCCATTGTCATAGTAAAATGTCTTGTAGGACCCATTGTTATTATATCATTCTAGAATAAATCAAAATTGTTGACTGAGTTTGTTTGTGGCCCAGTGGATAAGAGTCGGACTAGTAATCTGAGGATTGCTGGCCGCCTGTCAGGGACAAGTCGTTGTTTCCTTGAGCAAGACACTTTACATTCATTGCTTAGTACTGGTTGTTTCCAGGAACGGACTCGAGAGTGGTTCAATAAGCTTAAAGCGTCCAACACAATCAAACTAAAATAAATTCGAATAAACTAATTACTTGACCAGTGCTGTTGGTCTTAGTCGGGGAATGCTTTATACGACCGTTCCTGCCTTAGTACAGTTTATTAGTTTACACATAATTTATTTTAGTTCGGTTGTGTAGGAAGCTTATAGCAGCACACTCTCGAATCTGTTTCTGCAACAAACCAGTACTGAGTAACGAGTATCAAGTTTCTTGCTCTATGAAACAACTATTTGGACATGAGGGGGTTTGAACCGTTGTCGCTAACAATCGTTAGATTGCTACTCGATCATGCCTACACTAGTATAGTTTATTGACAACCTTCTTAAATTCCCTTTGAATACAAGTATATCTTGATCTAGTTTGTTACAAGAATTAGTAATATTTTCCCAATATTTTTGTCACATGATTTTACGAGTTAAACAGGTACAATGTACATTTATTTTATGCTTACTAATGAATTAAAGAAATTTTACAGTGAATTAAAATAAATAATTCACTGTTTCACAACAATGAATTTACCATTTTGATTAGGTTGTTTCCACTGTTTAACGGAACTATTTTCTTCATTTGAACCCCCACTTACTTTATTCCATTTATTATTCATAAAATAACTTCTTTAAAGTGTGCATAAAATAAAAAGAAAATTTTGTTTCTTTCTATAATAAGTTATTTCATCTAGTGAACACCATATAACAACGCCATATAACAAATATTGACATGGGTTTCACCCGATGAAATAAACTATAGCCTGTCCCAGAAAAAAAATATCCTCTATATAATTAACGTGTGTCCTTGAAGAATAAACTAACAGGGACCATCATTTGCTTAGTCGATATGATGCTGTACTTTATTTTAATTTTTGTCATGTCACATATTTCTTATTTTGTCCTTGACCGCTTGGTTGTTACATTGATGATAACCCATACAACGTTTTATCCCATATTACTTCTGGTACATTGAACACTGGGATAAGCCGTTAAAGGACACATCATAAATGTATATGGTTTTGTTATTGTATATAAATTGATCGTTTTACACTGGCGGCGGGCATCGCTCCCATTTAAAGTAAAACGTAGTTTTGTGCAGTCGATGCATACGCATTTGAATAGGATTTCATGTTTTTTCCTTTGCTCATACTGAGCTCCGATCTGTTTTTAACTTTCGTACTAAAATGTAATTCCTATTTACTATTTCCTATTGTGTTTTTTTTTAATTGACAAGGGTCTATATTCTATGGAAATGATATTGTATGATAAATAGAATACCGGTATCATTTATAAATTTCCAAAAAAGTATGCTACACTCTAGATAAGAACGCACGAAATCAGATTAGAGAGTTATTACCCTAAGAGCAGGAATTCTGGTGTATAGTATAGATTTTGTGTGCGAAGTTAAGGGGGATGCATTTTTAAGCTTCTGGGGATACGTTTTTAAGCTTTTGACGTCTAGTTTATACTTTCTTGAACAATGGGATATGCTGACTGCTAATATTACTGTCATTATATATTAATTTAATGTATGCATCATAAGCGTTTAATGAGGAATTTTGATAATGATGATGATGATGATGATGATGATGATGACAAAACACATAATAAGTTTTGCTAAGTTTAATAAAATAAATATTGACAACGGTCATTTCCGGTCATTTAACGTTGTCAGCTGACAGTTTTCACTGGCGTTGAACGTTTAAGCAGCTGTGTCAAAGTCAGTGGCGTTCCATGCAGACTCGAACTCGTTCCAAGTTATTCTGTTGTTACCTGTGTGTATAAATTACAAGAAAAAATATCAAATGAAACTTCGCTAATAATTCAATAAATCATAAACAAATGAATGTCAAAACCCCAAAGCACGCTAAACAAAGACAACTTGAAAATGTCATAGACTCTGTTCGGTTGACTTTGTTCATTTACGGCGCTGGTAAATGCATTTTACAAAGAACAAACCCTAAGATATGTTTTAGTTTAAGCATTTTATTACCATCTAACGTAATGGTTTTTGAATTTTATCAAATTAGGTAGGACATTGTTGGCACATTGTTAATAAATCATTTTAATGATATTATGAAATAAATTGACAAACCATTGAAATCCCAGACATCCCAAAAAGCTTTGTATTCATCTAGGGTAAGAAGTTTGTCACTGTCTGAATCGGCACTTGTGAGAAAGGTCCACAGTGTGTCACCTACGTCTAACAACTTACCAACACAGAATGATTCATCTTCCGAAATTTCTTTGTTTCCTGTTATAAGATATTGAAAATCAATTTCAAAATTGGTATTGACTTTACTGATGAAAAATAAACGTTCTATATATAAGTGAGGATCGAATGACATATGAAACTCGAGAAATTAGTCTTTAACCGTTTCATTTTCACAGACACAGTACGGAAAGCAGCATGCCAACATATCTTCTAAAAACATTTAGGGGCGTCTGTAGCCGAGTTGTCATGATCTTTGACTTCAAACCACATGCCCCTCACCCAAATGGGTTCCAATTTCCAAAGATGACATAAGCTCCGAACATGTGAGAAAGCAGTTTACCTAGCATAAAGAACATCGGTGGTTCTACTCACCCTCCACTGACACCAAAGACCTATACGTACAGTGTTGGTGCGTAAAACCCGACCGAGTTGCCTACAGTACATATAAAGTTTTTAACGTTGCGTAGCAACATACATTAACTGGTAATACATCAAAATGTTCAAAAAACTAGTACAGTCACCCCTTTAGAAAAGGCATAGAAATATGGTGATAAAGTTACATGTACATGTCGCACTCTATGTCATATTTTCACATATGATCCAGTGTCACATGGATTATGAATATTATACATTTCTTAAACTATAAAAATATTTTCCTGAGTATTATAGTTTGAAAAGTTCATCAATACCAATGTCGGTCTTCAAGCAGTATGCCTCCAAATTCATGCTTATTTTCATGAATGTTTTTGAAATGTATCTAAAATTTAAATATTATGAAGTAAACAGAAAGTAATTTACACGGACAATCCACATAAACTACTCAATATGCAAAATAGCCCTTTAAGCGTTAGTCACGCATTAGCTGATGACAAATGATCAGTCATTTTTCACATTTAACATGTAAATTATTACTTGAATCTTGAATTTCTTTACTTTTTATGAATTCTAATTAAGTTTGTTATATAAATTTTATTTTTTAAAAATATTTTGACATGCAGCTTTTAAAGAAATTCTAGGACAGATCTACCGTTATACAATGTGTTAAGTCAATCGTGCGCCGACGTAAGTAAAATAATGCTCATTTTAAACTTTCATGCTCATTTCGACCTGTTCGTTGGTAAAGAATTAAAACAAAATCTTAATTAATACATGTGGAATAAAAACCTTTACCATCGCAATCAATCCGTTTAAAGAAGAACGCACGCTCTCTACCTCCAAGTTTGTCATTCACAAACCAAAGATCCATGGCATTATATACCATCTGTGCTTTCTCTGGGTTTGTTAACCCACTGCAATAGTTCATCATTCATAGTCAGCAACATAAGACATATATCATTATTTTATTATGAATCCATGAACGTAAGATATCTACATAGGCTACATAAATCAGTTGATAAAATGAAGCAATCACAATAGCCTTTGCAAAGAGCTTGGTACCATACCAGAGGCCGAGTATCACTACGACTTGTCAGTACTACGACCTGTCAGGTACTACGCCTTGTCAATACTACAAATTGTCAAGAGGTACTACGACTTTTCAGTACTACATCTTGTCAGGAGGTACTACGACTTGTCAGTACTACGATTTGTCAGTATTTCGACTTGTCAGGTACTATGACTTGTCAGGTAATACAACTTGTCAGTACTAACGACTTGTCAGGTACTACGACTTTCAAGTTCTACGACTTGTCAGGTACTACGACTTGTCAGTACTACGACTTGTTAGGTACTTGTCGGTTACTTTTATTTTTTATTGAAGAAATTTGGAGTAAATTATAAAATCAAGGAGACAGCAAGCATGTTAAGCAGACGACAATATCTCAGCATGCAAAGAACTACGTTGTTTTGCTAAAACCTACATACAGTCGTTACATTGTTATTTAGTTGAGCAGATGTTACAGTGATGTTACCAGCAATTACGGCCTCGGTTCATTGTTTAGTTGTAATTTACTTCAGACAAGATTTAAAAGATTAAACGTGCTCAATTCTATCAGTCTGCTTTTTTCTTTAACAATGTTACGAAAATAGGAATTGTCTGAAGCAAAAACATGTATTTTCTGCTTCTTTTATGTCGTTCAGCTTTTGTCGCTCAGTGATTATATCCTAAAATGGATGTTACAACATGTAAATACATTTGTTTCAAACGCGAGATATTTGTTTGAAACGTTACTATCAAGAAAAAACCTTGAACAATATATTCCGTTTCCTCAGTGTGTTAACATGTACGTCAATTGCATCATCTCGGATCTTTCCGTCAAATTTCGGATAAGATTATTTATAATAGCCGAGATGTTCCGATTGTATGTACGTTTGTACCTGCTGGAACCGGAAGTGAGGTCTAAAGGCCGAAAAGCATTCGAAACAAATTTAAACTCTTACAATGATAAACTGAAGCAGAAAACAGAAAAAAATGCGAAAGATTATACACGCAGAGGGATAATTCGGGTTTTTTTTCTTTTTCATTTTTAGCTATTGTAGTCACCCGAGCGTCGGCGTCGGCGTCTGCGTCTGCGTCGGCGTCGGCGTAACCACTTATGTTAAAGTTTTTGTAATAGTTCAAATATTTTCAAAGTCCATTGACATATGGCTTTGAAACTTTGCACACTTGTTCCCCATCATTACCCCAACCTGTAAACAGGAGGAGGTAACTCTATCAAGCATTTTGACAGAATTATGCCCCTTTTTCGACTTAGAATTTATGTTAAAGTTTGTGTAATAGTTCAAATATTTTCAAAGTCCATTGACATATGGCTTTGAAACTTTGCACACTTGTTCACCATCATTACCCAAACCTGTAAACAGGAGGAGGTAACTGTATCAAGCATTTTGACAGAATTATGCCCCTTTTTCGACTTAGAATTTATGTTAAAGTTTTTGTAATAGTTCAAATATTTTCAAAGTCCATTGACATATGGCTTTGAAACTTTGCACACTTGTTCACAATCATTACCCCAACCTGTACACAGGAGGAGGTAACTGTATCAAGCATTTTGACAGAATTTTGCCCCTTTTTCGATTTAGAATTTATGTTAAAGTTTTTGTAATAGTTCAAATATTTTCAAAGTCCATTGACATATTGCTTTTAAACTTTGCACACCTGTTTACGATCATTGTCCCAAACTGTACACAGGAGGAGGTAACTGTATCAAGCATTTTGACAGAATTATGCCCTTTTTTTCGAATTAGAATTTATGTTAAAGTTTTTGTAATAGTTCAAATATTTTCAAAGTCCATTGACATATGGCTTTGAAACTTTGCACAACTTTTCACCATCATTACCACAACCTGTAAACAGTAGAAGGTAATTGTATCAAGCATTTTTTTTACTATCAAGCACTAAGAATAGTCGAGCGTTGCTGTCCTACCGACAGCTCTTGTTGTGACATTTTGCACATTAAAATGGTTATTTTGAAAACGTATAGTGATTGATCTGACATTGTGTACACATTCTATTGTTCCAGTCATAAGTTGTCAAAAATCTCAGTGGAGAACCTTTAAATGGATTGTCCCAAAGTCATACCTTGGCAAATCAATTTCAGAAATACAAAAGAATAACGGAAAATTCCTCTTCTAGACTAGAATATCGAACAAAATAAGAAAGGTAAAACTTACCCGTAGACATTTACGGCTACACACATGAAGACGAGGAAACTAAATGACATCTGTAATAAAAAAAGAATGCAAAATTAAAGAAACACTTATTATGTTACAAATTTGTTGACTTGAAATCCATATAGCATTTTGACTACATGAAACAAACGATATTAACATCCAATTATTTCTAACTTGATTAGACTTATCAGAGACATAGAAAATATTTCAACCAAACTAGCTGATAACAAGAATAACAGACTGATTCTAAATTCTGCAAAATTACATTAAGTAAAGAACTTTATATAAAGTTCCGTATGTATGTTTCCATCACTAGAAACTTATGGCTGTTGTTTTGACTAATGATTTGAAACAGGCTAGTAACTTTGTTTAGATAGTGTCTTATGCCCTTTGATTTCGTAAGATGTCTTGGACGCTATAATTTGATACAGCCTTACTTTCCAAGATTTGAAACAATCTTATTTTCTTTTAATTTGATAATATCTTACACCAATGAGTTGATACAGCCCTACTCACTATGATTTGATAAGTCATTCTGGTTATGAATTGATACAACTAAACTCCTTATAATTTGATACTATCTTACTCACTATGATTTGAAACTATCTTACACCCTATGATTTGATACAGACCTACTCTCTTTGTTTTGATACAGACCTACTCGCTATTATTTGATATAGACCTACTGCCTATGATTCGATACAGACCTACTCCCTATGATTTGACACAGACCTACTCCCTATGGTTCGATACAGACCTACTCCCTATGATTTGACACAGACCAACTCCCTATGATTTGATACAGACCTACTCCCTATGATTTGACACAGACCTACTCCCTATGATTTGATACAGACCTACTTTCTATGATTTGACACAGACCAACTCCCTATGATTTGACACAGACCTACTCCCTATGATTCGATACAGACCTACTCCCTATGATATGATACAGACATACTCCTATTATTTAACACAGACCTACTCTCTTTGATTTGATACAGACCTACTCCCTATGATTCGATACAGACCTACTCCCTATGATTTGACACAGACCAACTCTCTATGATTCGATACAGACCTACTCCCTATGATTTGACACAGACCAACTCTCTATGATTCGATACAGACCTACTCCCTATGATTTGACACAGACCAACTCCCTATGATTTGATACAGACGTAGAAATGTGTTCTGCTGATGCCGTGCGTGTATATTAGAAATATGAAATTCACGACTGTCTAATGAAATTTGACGAGTAATAAACATGCAGTATTGTGACATGTTTCTTAACTCTGTCAGAACTTAGAAAATACGTGTAGTGATATATAGACAATTAACAAGACACTATCATAGTAATAAAGTAGAATTTATTCATACGCAATAAAGTATAAATTTTCAAAACGATATATAAAGACATAATAAATTGATGTAAAGCTTAACATACCATGTTGATTCGGGAACCGGTCCTTCTTCGATTGTTTGCAAATGGAACCAACTATTGCTTTTATAGATGTTGAATCAAACAGCTGTTAATGATGCTGTTGATGATTGTCTGATGGAATGATACGAGAATGAATGAACATAAAGCATTTGTTTTGCAACGATTTAATTATGGAAAATCTTTTGTTATAATCTAAGCCAGACATACATTAATAGTTGCACTTTTCACAGTAAAATGTTGCGTCAGACTGTACTTTTACACGAGAACACGGAATGATCGTTTGATTTATATGAACATGTCTTCGTTTCACGAAAATGTCCTTGAATAGTTTATTCGTTCCGCTCTACATTAAGATTACGCATTTATTATTTATATATTTTGTTGAAGTTCTGCAATAGCAATTTAAAGCGCATTATAATAAAAGACTCACATAACTCAGTTTAACGAGAACACATAGAATCTTGATAAGACGCTTGAAAAGTCAATTTCTGCATTTTTTTACTTTGCCATAATCGGCGATTTATATATTGTTGTTCATACAAAAAATCCTTATAAAAGATTATAAATTGAATAAACGCCTGGATCATTTGCTAATACATGTTGTATATGGACAGAGTATATATAGTATCTTATCGTTGTACTCTTATTGAAGTTGTCAACAATCGGAACATCTCGGCCATATTCAAGTCCTTACGGTCGAAAAGTTGCGACTGGATTACCAAGTAACGCTGGAATGTGCAATTAACGAAAGTAACGCCGAATCTGTGTAAAGCATGACCGAAACGAGTAACGGCTAAAATATTTTACCGTAAATCAAATTAAAAGAAAGAAATAAACGCCTACGGCTGCAATGACATTATGCCATTATCTGCATTACAAATATGTCCATGATTTTTTTTTTACTTTTAAAGGTGACGACCCGACTACTGTTTTGAATGAGACTTTTGTGTTTCGTCGATATTAATAAGTAAAACACGCATTTTAAACTTAAGCTTACACTGTAACTTAAGTTAAATATGACACAAGCAGATTTGCAAATGTCTCAGATACACCGAATAGCAAAAACATGATACAATAAATACATTCTTGTTCACTTTCAATACGCAATTGTTTTAAGCCAGGTCGTCATTCTCACGAATGATCTTCAAAAATAAACATTTCGACGAGGTTTAAAATATAATGTCTCAGCAACCTAATCCTTTAGCTCATTCCTTTCAATTTGATGTACATCAAAGAAATATTTATTCAAAAACGTTCGCAGTGCTTGTTTTTTTTTATTAATATCGAACTGCGTAATCCAAGATCTGCGTTAATTTTGCATAATTTATGCGTTACTTGCAAATTCCTGCGTGACTGCATGGATACATTCGATGTAATCAGACACATATATTCTTTATGTATTAACATTGGTTTAACTATCGCCAAACGTTGTTATTCCAAAATACGTTTGTATAAAATAAAGCAACAAAGCAAAGATAGTGATCCAAATGAAAAGATCCGAAGTCATTAGTATTGTTTCGCTTTGATATACCCGATAAACATTACAGAATTGCATTATATACAACTTCAAAGGTTCATAAAACAAATAGAATTCATAGGAATTATGTTTTAACTGGCAAATAAAAGAAATAATAGAAAAGAAATCATATTCCGCCATTATTGCTGCTGTTACTACCATTACTAATTTTATGGCAATTAACACCACCACTAGAAAGTACAACCACGCCGCTATTTAAACGATCATTACACCTACTGCTACCATCTAAATAAAAAGTGGATGTATGTGTCCTTCAACGACCAAACGAAACCTAAAAACTCACAACGCCGTAGTCAGCGGTAGCTATATACATATATAGTCTTCATACAATTTTAACCTTAAACGCCATAGTCCGCAGTGGTCTTCTTACAACTTTTACCTTTACCACAAAACTCATAACGCCATACTCAGTACTACTTTTACCTCAATCAAACTCATAAAGCTGTTGTCAGCGGTAGTCTTCATACTAATTTTACCTTAACAACCAAACTCATATCGCCGTAGTCAGCGGTAGTCTTCATACGACTTTTACCTTAACCACAAAACTCATAACGCCATAGTCAGCGATAGTCTTCATACTACTTTTACCTTAACAAATAAACTCATAAAGCTGTTGTCAGCGGGAGTCTTCATACTTTTTTTTATCTTTACAACCAAACTCATAATGCCGTAGTCAGCGGTGGTCTTCATACGACTTTTACCTTAACCACCAAACCAATAACGCCAAAGTCAGCCGTGGCTTTCATACAACTTTTACCTCAACCACCAAACTCATACAGCAGTAGTCAGCGGTAGTCTTCATACAATTTTTTTCTTAGACACCAAACTAATAACGTCGTAGTCAGCGGATGCCTTCATAAAACTTTTTCCTTAGCCACCAAACTCATAACGCTGTTGTCTTGTCAGCGGCAGTCTTCATACAACTTAACCTGAACCTGCAAACTCATACAGCAGTAGTCAGCGGTAGTCTTCATACAATTATTTCTTAGACACCAAACTCATATCGTCGTAGTCAGCGGTTGCCTTCTTAAAACTTTTTCCTTAAACACCAAACTCATAACGCTGTTGTCTTGTCAGCGGCAGTCTTCATACAAGTTAACCTGAACCTGCAAACTCTTAACGCTGTAGTCAACGGTAGTCTTCATACAACTTTTACCTTAACCACCAAACTCTTAACGCAGTAGTCAGCGATGGTCTTCATACAACTTTTGCCTTAACCACCAAACTCACAACGCGGTTGTCAGGGATGGTCTTCATACAACATTTACCTTAACCACCAAACTAATAACGTCGTAATCAACGGTAGTCTTCATACAACTTTTAACCTCAATCACCAAACTCATAACGTTGAAGTCAGCGGTGGTCTTCATACTAATTTTACTTCAAGCACCGAACTCATAACGCCGTAGTCAGCGGTAGTCTTCATACAACTTTTACCTCAACCACCAAACTCATAATGTTGAAGTCAGCGGTAGTCTTCATACTCATTTTACTTCAAGCACCGAACTCATAACGCCGTAGTCAGAGGAGGTCTTCATACAACATTAACCTCACACACCAAACTCATAACGCCGTAGTCAGCGATAGTTTTCATACAATTTTAACCTTAACTACCGAACTAATAACGCATTAGTTAGCGACAGTCTTCCTATAACTTTAACCTTACCCATCAAACTCATAACACGATAGTCAGCGGTGGTCTTCATACAATTTAAACCTTAAAAATCGAACTCATAACACGATAGTCAGCGGTGGTCTTTATTCAATTTTTACCTTAACCACCAAACTCATAACGCTGTAGTCAGCGGTTGTCTTTATACAACTTTTACCTTAACCACCAAACTCATAACGCAGTAGTCAGCAGTGGTCTTCATACAACTTTTACCTTAACCACAAAACTCATAACGCCGTAGTCATCGTAAGTCTTCATACTACTTTTACCTTAACCACCAAATTCATAAGGCGGTAGTCAGCAGTTGCCTTCATACAACTTTTACATTTACCACAAAACTCACAACGCCCTAGTCAGCGGTAATCTTCTTACAAATTTTACCTTTATCACCAAACTCATAATGCTGTAGTCAGCGGTGGTCTTCATACAATTTATACCTTTACCACCACCACCAAACTCTAAACGCCGTAGTCTGCAGTAGTCTGCAGTAGTCTTCATTCTTGTTTTTTCTTAACCACCAAACTCACAGCGACGTAGTCAGCGGTATTCTTCATATAACTTTAAACTTAATCAAAGAAACCCATAACGCCATTGTCAGCGGCAGTTTTCAAACAACTTTAACCTTAATCACCGAACTTACAACGCTGTTGTCAGAGGAAGTCTTCATACAACTTTTACCTTAACCACCAAACTTTAAACGCCGTGCTCAGTGATGGTCTTCATATAACTTCAACCTTAATCACCGAAATCATAACACCATAGTCAGCGGTGGTCTTCAAACAACTTTAACCTTAACTACCAAACTCACAACACCGTAGTAAGCGGTTGTCTTCATATATTTTTTACTTTAAACTTAATCACCGAACTTACAACGCCGTAGTCAGCGGTGGTCTTCATAACACTTTTACCTTAACCACCAAACTCTAAACGCCGTACTCAGCGATGGTCTTCATACAACTTTGACCTTAATTATCGAACTCATTACGCTATAGTCAGCGTTAGTCATCAAACAACTTTTACCTTAATCACCGAACTCATAACGCCATAGTCAGCGATGGTCTTCATAACACGTTTTCCTTAACCACCAGACTCATAACGCCGTTGTCAGCGGTAGTCTTCATACAACTTTTACCTCAACCACCAATCTTACATTGCCGTAGCAGGAGCAAAAATAGAAAATTCTTGTTCACTCTCTAGTGGCTACTGTTGGTATTCAAATATCCCAGAAATTGGTCTGTAAGTGTGTTTTTGTGATTTCTAGGTTAAGTTCGAATGCGGGTCACCTTGGGTCAAAAACTAGGTCACTCAGCCAAAATATTAAAACACCTTGTTTATACTATAGAGGTCACTTTTTTGACCCAATTTTCATCAAACATGGTCAGGAGTAATTGCTTGTATGAGCTCAATGGGTCAGGTTTCTCTAGGGCCATGTTGGCCCTCTTGTTTATTCATTTATCTTGATAAATTGTGTGGGGGTATACAGCAACGCCATGTGTTCTTCACAGTTTGTGATTTGATTGTCCGTAGTATGAATCCAGAATTATTCAAGACAAGAATGCATATAATGGCGACAAGGAGAAGTGCACAGTGAAACATTTTAGTTGTAACTATTTCTGGTTCTTTCATGAGCTCTAGGAGCTGAACTTAAGTGGTTATCTGTCATTATTATGAATTGAATCATTTTGAAGTTATATGATAATAAATTGTTGTTACCTAAAAAAGCCTGTGCCCATCATATAAAGATATGTTTGTCATAAGCTTTTTCTAACCTTATCTAGGATAACTAATTGACCTTCATGTGCGTTACTCACTCGGGATATTGTTTATCATGACAGTTTATGATCCTTCAAGTAGACTAATATATTGTGAATATAAAAGTTCTACAGTGTTGATAAAGCTAGTATAGTTTTAATAGTTTTACAATGTTGATCTGTTTTATTTCTTGTGCATCTGCAGTAACTTGTAAGTTATGTTGTAATTACAAATTTCATTCATTGGATAATTTATGTATGTATGGTTATTGATATTTTCTATATCAATGATAAAGGTTTTTTCCAAATAAAAGAATTTTATATATTTAACTCTTATATTGCATTATTATTTTATACTTTCTAAGCTCTTATTTAAAAAGAAATACTGTGAACTTTGAAGTTTGATGATTATCTTTTGTCAATATTTATCCCCCACGGTATAGTTTTGTAAATGTGAGTCTGTTGGTCAGTATAACACGTGGTTTCTGCACGATAACTTGAGAACAATTTCATAAACAATTACTGACCTTGATTTTTAAGATGGT
Organism: Ruditapes philippinarum; assembly: GCF_026571515.1. Classification (NCBI taxonomy): domain Eukaryota; kingdom Metazoa; phylum Mollusca; class Bivalvia; order Venerida; family Veneridae; genus Ruditapes; species Ruditapes philippinarum. The sequence goes on along the minus strand of NW_026862878.1, from coordinate 107,380 downwards.
TACCACTTTATAAATTAAGATCCATTCGGCATACTTTCTCCATGTTTCATAGTGAAGCTGCCTATATTGAGTATACATACGTTCCTGCATTAGTATAGTTTATTACTTTACACAGATGTTTTTTTAGTTCGGTTGTATAGCGGCACATTCTCGAATCTGTTTCTGGAACAAACCAGTACTGAAAAATGAGTGTAAAGTTTTCTCCTCTTGGAAACAACGATTTGGACATGACAGGGTTTGAACCCTTGCTTCTAGTGATCCTTAAATTACTACTCGATCATGTCAACACTTGTATAGTTTATTGACAGTCTTCTAAAGTTCCTTTTAAATATAAGTATATCTTGATCTAGTTTGTTATAAGAATTAGAAATATTTTCCAAATATTTTGGTCACATGATTTTACGTGTTAAACAGGTACAATGTACATTTATTTTATGCTAACTAATGAATTATAGAAATTTTTCAGTGAATTCAAATTCAAAATTCACTGTTTCAAAACAGTGAATTTACCATTTTGGTTGAGTTGTTTTCACAGTTAGACGGAACTTCTTTTTCAATTGAACCCCTCTTACTTTATTCCGTTTATTATTCATCAAATATTTTCTTTAAAGTATGCATAAAATAAAAAGAAAATTTGTTTCTTTCTATAATAAGTTATTTCATCACGTGAACACCATATGTTGACAAATTAATATTGACATGGGTTTCACTCGATGAAATAAACTATAGTCTGCCACAGAAAAAAATTATCCTCTTATATAATTAACATGCGTCCTTGAAGAATAAACTAACTGGGACCATCATTTGCTTAGTCGATATGATGCTGTAATTTATTTTAATTTTTGTCATGTCACACATTTCTTATTTTGTCCTTGGCCGCTTGGTTTCAACTCAATTGCCGTTACATTGATGATAACCCATTTAACATTTTATCCCATATAACTTTTGATACATTGTACACCGGAATAAGCCGTTTAAGGACAAATCATAAATATATATGGTTTTGTTATTGTATATAAATTGATCGTTTTACACAGGTGGCGGGCATCGCTCCCATTTAAAGTAAAACGTAGTTTTGTGCAGTCGATGCATACGCATTTGAATAGGATTTCATTTTTTTTTCTTTGCTCATACTGAGCTCCGATCTGTTTTTAACTTTCGTACTAAAATGTAATTCCTATTTACCTTTTCCTATTGTGTTTTGTTAATTGACAAGGGTCTATATTCTATGGAAATGATATGGTATGATAAATAAAATACCGGTATCATTTATCAATTTCCAAAAAAGTATGCACTCTAGATAAGAACGCACGAAAACAGCTTGGAGAGTTATGACCATGAGAGCCGGAATTCTGGTGAATAGTATAGATTTGGTGTGCGAAGTCAAGGGACACATTTTAGATACTACACTTCTAGGGATACATTTTAAGCTTCTGGGGATACGTTTTCAAGCTTTTGGCGCCTAGTTTAATACCCTTTCTTGAACCATGGGATATGCTGACTGCTAATATTACTGTCATTATAAATTAATGTATGCATCATAAGCGTTTAATGAGGAATCTTGATGATGATGATGATGATGACAAAACACATAATAAGTTTTGCTAAGTTTAATAAAATAAATATTGACAACGGTCATTTCCGGTCATTTAACGTTGTCAGCTGACAGTTTTCACTGGCGTTGAACGTTTAAGCAGCTGTGTCAAAGTTAGTGGCGTTCCATGCAGACTCGAACTCGTTCCAAGTTATTCTGTTGTTAACTGTGTGTATAAATTACAAGTAAAAATATCAAATGAAACTTCGCTAATAATTCAATAAATTAAAAACAAATGAATGTCAAAACCCCAAAGCACGCTAAACAAAGACAACTTGAAAATGTCATAGACTCTGTTCGGTTGACCTTGGTCATTTACGGCGCTGGTAAATGCATTTTACAAAGAACAAACCCTAAGATATGTTTTAGTTTAAGCATTTTATTACCATCTAACGTAATGTTTTTTTTTAAATTTTATCAAATTAGGTAGGACATTGTTGGCACACTGTTGATAAATCATTTTAATGATATTTTGAAATAAATCGACAAACCATTGAAATCCCAGACATCCCAAAAAGCTTTGTATTCATCTAGGGTAAGAAGTTTGTCACTGTTTGAATCGGCACTTGTGAGAAAGGTCCACAGTGTGTCACCTACCTCTAAGAACTTACCAACACAGAATGATTCAGCTTCCGAAATTTCATCGTTTCCTGTTATAAAGTATTGAAAATAAATTTCCAAATTAGTATTTAATTTACTGATAAAAAATTAGCGTTCTAAAATAAGTATGGAATTGCATACGAAACTCAAGGAATAAGTGTTTAATCGTTTTATCTTCATGGACTCAGTACAGAAAGCAGCATGCTAACAGATCAACGATAATTTCATTATAAAAATGAAAAAAAAATCTTCTATAAAAACATTTAGGGGCGTTTGTTGAGTCAACCACATGCTCCTCACCTATATGGGTTCGAATTCAGCAGATGACAATAGCTCCGAACATGTGAGAAAGCTGTTCAGCTAGCTTAAAGAACATCGGTGGCTCTACTCTCCATCCAATGACACCAAACACATTGACAGTGTTGGTGCGTAAAACCCGACCCGACCGAGTTGCCTACTGTACATACAAAGTTTTAAACGTTGCGTAGCTTACTCCAGATTCATGCTTATTTTCATGATTTTTTTTGAAATGTATTTAAAAATAAAATATTATGAAGTAAACAGAAAGTATTTCACACGTACAATACACGTAAACTACTCAAAAGAGGTCAAAATATGCAAAAATTTTATGCCCTTTATGCGTTAGTCGCGCCGTAGAAATATGATGACAGATGATCAGTCATTATTCGCATATAACATGAAAATTGTTTCTTGAATCTTGAATTTTTTTACTTTTTATTAATTCTTATAATACGTTTTATTTAATTTTGATTTTTAAAAAATATTTTGACATGCAGCTTTTAACGAAATTCTAGTAACAGATCTACCATATAACAATGTGTAAAAATCTATCGGGCGCCAACGTAAAATAATGCTCATTTAGAACTTTCATGCTCATTTTGACCTGTTCGTTGGTAAAGAATTTATAAAAAAAAATTAAATAAAACATTTGAAATAAAAACCCTTACCATCACAATCCATGCGTTTAAAGAAGAACGCACGCTCTCTACCTCCAAGTTTGTCATTCACAAACCAAAGATCCATGGCATTATATACCATCTCTGCTTTCTCTTGGTTTGTAAACCCACTGCAATAGTTCATCATTCATAGTCAGCAGCATTAGACACATATCATTATTATCATTATTTTATAATGAATCCATGAACGTAAGATATCTACATACATAAATCCGTTTTTTTTATAAATGGAGCAACCACAATAGCCTTTGCAAAGAGTTTGGTACCAGACCAGGCTTCGAGTATCACTACGACTTGTCAGTACTTCGACTTGTCAGGTACTACGACTTGTCAGTACTACGACTTGTCAGGTACTACGACCTGTCAGATACTACGACTTGTCAGGTACAGTGTCAAGCTCCTTGATGGTTATTTTTTATTTGGATAGATTTGGATGAAATTATAAAATCAAGAAGACAGCAAGCATGTTAAGCAGACGACAATATCTCAGCATGCAAAGACCTACGTTGTTTTGCTAAAACCTACATATAGTCGTTACATTGTTATTGAGTTGAGCAGATGTTACAGTGATGTTACAAGGAATTACGGCCTTGGTTCATTGTTTAGTTGTAATGTACTTCAGACAAAATTTAATAGATTACATGTGCTCAATTCTATCAGTCTGCTTTTCTCTTTAACAATGTTACGAATTAGGAATAGCCTGATGCAAAAACATTTTATTTTCTGCTTCATTTATTTCGTTTAGCTTTTGTCGCTCAGTGATTGTGAAAACTGAAAGGTCCTAAAATGGATGTTTTAACATGTAAATACATTTGTTTCAAACGTGAGATATTTGTTTTAAACGTTACTATCAAGAAAAAAGCTTGAACAATACATGCCGTTTCTACATGTACGTCAATCGCATCATCTCAGCTCTTTCCGTCAAATTTCGGATAAGATTATTTATGATAGTGAAGTCTAAAGGCCAAAAATCGTTCGAAACAAATTTAAAACTCTTACAATGATAAACTGAAGCAGAAAACAGAAAAATTTGCAAAAGATTATACACGCAGAGGGATTACTCGGTTTCTTTTTCTTTTTCATTTTTGTGACATTTTGCACATTAAAATGATTATTTTGAACACATGCTATTGTTCCAGTCATAAGTTGTCAAAAATCTCAGTGGAGAACCTTTAAATGGATTGTCCCAAAGTCATACCTTGGCAAATCAATTTCAGAAATACAAAAGAATAAGGGAAAATTCCTCTTTTAGACAAGAATATCGAACAAAATAAGAAAGGTAAAACTTACCCGAAGACATTTACGGCTACACACATAAAGACGAGGAAACTTAATGACATCTGTAATAAAAAAGAATACAAAGTTAAAGAAACACTTATTATGTTACAAATTTGTTGACTTGAAATCCATATAGCATTTTGACTACATGAAACAAAAGATATTAACATCCACTTATTTCTAACTCGATTAGACTTATCAGAGACATAGTAAATATTTCAACCAAACTAGCTGATAACAAGAATAACAGACTGATTCTAAATTCTGCAAAATTACATTAAGTAAATAACTTTATATAAAGTTCCGTATGTATGTTTTCATCACTAGAAACTTATGGCTGTTGTTTTGACAAATGATTTGAAACAGCCATGTGCTTTATGGTTTGTTTTCCTTTGCCGAGCTTTTTATACAGGCTAGTAACAAACTTTAGATAGTGTCTAAAGCCCTTTGATTTCGTAACCTGTCTTGGACGCTATAATTTGATACAGCCTTACTTTCCAAGATTTGAAACAATCTTATTTTCTTTTAATTTGATACTATCTTACACCAATGAGTTGATACAGCCCTACTCCCTATGATTTGATAAGTCATTCTGGTTATGAATTGCTACAACTATATTCCTCATAATTTGATACTATCTTACTCTCTATGATTTGAAACTATCTTACACCCTATGATTTGATACAGACTTACTCTCTTTGATTTGATACAGACCTACTCCCTATTATTTGATATAGACCTACTTCCTATGATTCGATACAGACCTACTCCCTATGATTCGATACAGACCTACTCCCTATGATTCGATACAGACCTACTCCCAATGATTTGACACAGACCTACTCCCTATGATTCGATACAGACCTACTCCCCATGATTTGACACAGACCTACTCCCTATGATTCGATACAGACCTACTCCCTATGATTCGATACAGACCTACTCCCTATTATTTGATACAGACCTACTGCCTATGATTCGATAAGACCTACTCCCTATGATTCGACACAGACCTACTCTCTATGATTTGATACAGACCTACTCCCAATGATTTGACACAGACCTACTCTCTATGATTTGATACAGACCTACTCCCTATGATTTGACACAGACCTACTCCCATGATTTGATACAGACCTACTCCCTATGATTCGATACAGACTTACTCCCTATGATTTGATACAGACCTACTCTCTATGATTCGATACATACCTACTCTCTATGATTTGACACAGACCTACTCCCTAATGATTCGATACAGACTACTCCCTATGATTTGATACAGACCTACTCTCTATGATTCGATACAGACCTACTCCCTATGATTTGATACAGACCTACTCCTATGATTCGACACAGACCTACTCTCTATGATTTGATACAGACCTACTCCCAATGATTTGACACAGACCTACTCCTATGATTCGATACAGACCTACTCTCTATGATTTGACACAGACCTAACTCCCTATGATTTGATACAGACCTAACTCCCTATGATTTGATACAGACCTACTCCCATGATTTGACACAGACCTACTCCTATGATTTGATACATACCTACTCCCTATGATTTGACACAGACCAACTCCCTATGATTCGATACAGACCTACTCCCTATGATTTGATACAGACCTACTCCCTATTATTTGATATAGACCTACTGCCTATGATTCGATACAGACCTACTCCCTATGATTCGATACAGACCTACTCCCTATGATTTGACACAGACCTACTCTCTATGATTTGATACAGACCTACTCCCAATGATTTGACACAGACCTACTCCCTATGATTCGATACAGACCTACTCCCTATGATTTGATACAGACCTACTCCCTATGATTCGATACAGACCTACTCCCTATTATTTGATATAGACCTACTCTCTATGATTTGATACAGACCTACTCCCTATGATTCGATACAGACCTACTCCCTATGATTTGACACAGACCTACTCCCTATGATTCGATACAGACCTACTCCCTATGATTCGATACAGACCTACTCCTTATGATTTGATACAGACCTACTCCCTATGATTTGATACAGACCTAGAGCTATGTTCTGCTGATGCCGTGCGTGTATATTAGAAATATAAAATTCATGACCGTCAAATGAAATTGACGAGACTGCATAATAAATAAGCAATTGTGTGACATGTTTCTTAACTCTGTCATAACTTAGAAAGTACGTGTAGTAATAAAGACACTATCATAGTATAAATAAAGTAGAATTTATTTATACGCAATAAAGTATAAATTTTACAAAATGATATATAAAGACATAATAAATTGATGAAAAGCTTAACATACCATGTTGATTCGGGAACCGGTCCTTCTTCGATGATTTGCAAATGGAAACATCTATTGCTTTTATAGATGTTGAATCAAACTGCTGTTAATGATGATGATGATGATTGTCTGATGGAATGATACGAGAATGAATGAACATAAAGCATTTGTTTTGCAACGATTTAATTATGGAAAATCTTTTGTTATAATCTAAGCCAGACAGACATTAATGTTTGCACTTTTCACAGTAAAATGTAGCATCAGACTGTACTTTTACACGAGAACACGGAATGATCGTTTGATTTATATGAACATGAAAACTGTCCTCGTTTCATGAAAATGTCCTTGAATAGTTTATTCGTTCAGCTCTACATTAAGATTATGCATTTATTATTTATATATTTTGTTGAAGTTCTGCAATAGCAATTTAAGCCATTATGATAAAAGACTCACATAACTCAGTTTGACGAGAACAAATAGAATCTTGATAAGACGCTTGAAAAGTCAATTTTTACAACTTTTTATTTGTGCCATGATCGGCGATTTATATATTGTTCATATTCATTTATTAAGAATTTTATTAGAACCAAAAATCCTTATAACAAATTATAAATTGAATATACGCCTCGATCAGTTGCTATTACATTTTGTATATGGACAAAGATAAAGTATCTTCTGAAATTATAAACCGTGTATATACTACATTCCCTAGTGTAACACAAACATATAAAGTATTGACGCTGTTATGTGCAATTAAAACAGCATGCCTCTAGATTGACACTAATTTTCATGAAAATTTTGAAAATGAATTTGAATTTATAATATTGTGAAATAACCAAAAGGAAGCAATTTACACATTATCAATGGCACTTACAACCCACATAAATTACAAAAAAAAAAAATGCCAAAATATGCATAAATAGCCCCTACTGTGTTAGATACACAATAGAAACATAGTGGTAAATACTGAAAAATTAGTCATTTACCACGCATAACATGTAAAATTTTACATGAATCTTGAATCATATTCCTTTTACAAAAATCGTAGTACATATTTCTCAAGTTTGATTTTATTGAAATAGTTTGACTCATCTGGAGGCATGTAGCTTTAACGTAAAAGTAACGCCGAAACTGCGAAAAACTATGACCGAAACGAGTAACAGGGTAAGTTAACGGCGTGAAGTAAATAAACCCATACGGCTGCTATGACATCATGCCCTAATCAGCATTACAAATATTTGCAGGAATATTTCTACATATTAAAATGATGACCTGGCTACCCTTTTGTATTCATTCGATATTAATAAGTAAAAAACGCATTTTAGATTTTATTTTGATTTCTTACTCGGTATACCTTGAACATTTAGACAGGTATAAGTTTTAGAAAGAGCATCGAAACATTATGCTATCTGATTTGTAAGAGGGGGCGTAGCCCCCGAGTATTATTCAGATTGCCGAGTGTTTTGATGTTCTTTCTCTTTTGTATCATAGTCAAACATAAAAACACGTCCCCAGTTGTCACAATATGAAACACCAGAAAAAAAGAAACAAATCAACGAGCATCTGAATATGATATTACTATCGCTTTTTCTTTCCCTGCCGCCACAATAAGTAAACCCCAGCAAAAAATCAATGGGCATGCTCTGGAGTGCGGGTAACTAATACCTGCACTCCAGTTAACGCACAGTGCATGTATATGTATACGATTTAACTCTGACACATTTTCAACAGAAAGGTTCCACAAACTATGATACAATATAAAAATAGGACACATATAAAATATGATTCAGGTACTTTTTATGAGGTGACAACTGTTGCTTTGATGTATCATTCACGACTTTGCCTTGTAAATATGGCATCTGTATCTCAGTCACACTGTATCTGTAATATAAGTGTAATATGACACAAGCAGGTATGCAAATGTCTCAAATACATCATGATGTAATCAATACGTTCTTATTCGCATTCAACATGCAATTATTTTAAGCCAGGTCGTCATTCTCACGAATGATGTTCAAAAATTAACACTGTCATGTAATGTTTTTGATGATGTTCAAAATATACTGTCTCAGCAACCGTATGCGCTAGCTCATCTCTTTCTATTGATGTACAATAAAAAGCACTGGTGTAGTGCTCGGTGTCGCTATAGAATTGCACAATCCAAGATATGCGTTAATTTTGCACACTTTCTATGTTATTTGCAAATTAATTCGTTACTGGATATATACGATGTAAGCAGACTTATCCTTTATGCATTAACAGTGGTTATATAAAAGGATATTCTATTATCGATCATAAAAAAGGAAATGAAGCATTTTTGGGTTGTTTAAAATATCTTAGTGTTGGTGTTTTTATAAAAAAAATGATTTCAAGACTAAGTAAACAACATTTGTTGGATACCGGTATTACACACTAAGTATACATTTGTAAATCTATTCTAACCAGTCATAAACATATATTATAATGTTGTATACCGGGTTTTACAGACAATGTATAAATCTATTCTTGCTAGTCATAAACATTTATCATAAAAAACGGCACGAACAAGGCACATCATATGATGTCCATTATCTGATAGATTAGCATGCATTGATATTCACCTTTTCTCAATTCTAGGATGTTGTCACCATGCGTTGTTGGCAACAGCTGAATTCCAAAATACGTTTGTATAAAACAAAGCAAAGATAGTGATCCAAACGAAAAGTTCCGAAGTCATTAGTATTGTTTCGCTTTGGTTTCGCTTTGATTAACCAGATAAACATTACAGAATATTGTATCACGATCTATATAAATGCAAAGTTTCACTATATACCACTTCAAAGGTTCATTAAACTTATATAGAATTTATAGGAATTGTATGTAATCTGGCAAATAAATAAAATAATAGCAAAGAAAACGTGTACCGCCATTATTGCAGCTGTTACTACACTTTCTATAACTTGTTACTACCATTACTACTTTTATTGCAATTAACACCATCACTAGAAAGTACAACCACGCCGCTATTTATACGATCACTGCTCATACTGCTACTGCTGTCACCCAAATAAAAAGTGGACGTATGTAATTCAGTAAACGATACAAATGCATAACGCCGTAGTCCGCGGAAGTCTTTATACAACTATTACCTCAAGCATCAAACTCAAAACGCCGTTGTCAGCGGTATTCTTTATACAACTTTTACCTCAAGCACCGAACTCATAACGCCGTTGTCAGCGGTTGTCTTCATACAACTATTACCTCAAGCACCAAACTCAAAACGCCGTTGTCAGCGGTATTCTTTATACAACTTTTACCTCAAGCAACGAACTCATAACGCCGTTGTCTACGGTAGTCTTCATACAACTATTATCTCAAGCACCAAACTCAAACGCCGTTGTCAGCGGTATTCTTTATACAACTTTTACCTTAAGCACCAAACTCATAACGCCGTTGTCAGCGGTTGTCTTCATACAACTTTTACCTCAAGCACCAAACTCAAAACGCCGTTGTCAGCGGTAGTCTTCATACAACTTTTACCTTAACCACCAAACTCAAAACGCCGTTGTCAGCGGTAGTCTTCATAAAACTTTTACCTCAAGCACCGAACTCACAACGCCGTAGTCCGCGGAAGTCTTCATACAACTTTTACCTCAAAAACTCATAACGCGGTAGTCAGCGGTAGTCTTCATTCAATAATAACCTTAACCACCAAACGCATAACTCTGTAGTCAGCGGTAGTCTTCATACAACTTTTACCTCAAGCACCGAACTCATAACGCCATAGTCAGCGGTAGTCTTTATACAATTCTAACCTCAACCTGCAAACTCAACGCCATAGTCCGCGGAAGTCTTCATACAACTTTTACCTTAACCACCAAACTCAAAACGCTGTTGTCAGCGGTAGTCTTCATACAACTTTTACCTCAACTTGCAAACTCAACACCATAGTCAGCGGTAGTCTTCATACAATAATTACCTTAACCAGCGACTCTTAACGCCATAGTCGGCGGTAATCTTCATACAACTTTTAGCTAAACCACCGAACTCATAACGCCGTTGTCAGCGGTGGTCTTCATACAATGATAACCTTAACCACCAAACTCATAACTCTGTAGTCAGCGGTAGTCTTCATACAACTTTTACCTGAACCACCAAACTCATAACGCCGAAGAAGGTGGTAGTCTTCATATAACTTTAACTATAACCACCAAACTCATAACGCCGTAGTCAGCGGTAGTCTTCATACAATTTTTACCTCAACCATCAAACTCATAACGCCATATTTAGCGACAGTCTTCATACAACATTAACCTTAACCACCAAACTCATAACGCCGTAGTCAGCGGTAATCTTCATACAAAGTTAACCTTAACCATTAAACTCATAACGCCGTAGTCAACAGTAGTCTTCATACAATTTTAACCTAAACCACCAAACTCATAACGCTGTAGTCAGCGATAGTCTACATTCAAAATAACCTTAACCACCGAACTCATAACGCCGTAGTCAGCGGTAGTCTTCATACAACTTTGACCTTTTTTCCTGTCATAATCTTGCTTATAATAACGAATCGTTCTTATTAAACAGCAATAAATTAAATGTTTTTAGAAGGCAGTTGCAGAGATAAAACTTGTAGATGTGTCAATTGAGATTGGTGATTTTTTAAAGCTTTAAACTATTCTTTTCTGGAAACTGCCAAAAATGTTATTCTCATAAAAGAAATGGTACTTTATTGATAAACACTACTTGCCAAGAACTATATATAAAAATAACAAAAATAGTAACATCATATGTATTTCTTTAATATACTCAACATTGAAATTTGCTACGGCAAAACTCTTAAAAATTAAATATTGTTTCGAAAACGAAGTTGTCTCCCTTAGAACGAAAAAGTAATCTTGAAGTGACTCTATCATAATAAAGTATTAATATGATAGTTATGGATCTAATTTGCCCGTGTTACAGAGTAAAGTGGTAATAAGAACAATAACTTGTAAAATATTTACCCCTTCTACACGAGTAAAGCCCTTATTTCTTCACTAGTTAAGTTAAGCTTGAGTATACGATTAAATTTGAATTCTACACTATTGTTCCCGGAGTTTCAAAGTAGTAAAGCTGGAGTTCTATAACAGAGATACTACAGGTAAAGCAGGAGTTCAACACCAAGAAGCTAAAGCTATACTCCAGTAAAGCCGGGGTTCTACACCAGAAAAGCTGGAGATCCTCACAAGTTAATCTGGATTTCTTCATGATAAAAGCTTGAGGTCTAGACAAGTAAAAATTAAATTTTATACCAATAAAGCTGGAGCTGTAATTCGGTTAAGTCTGAATTTTACACGAGAAAAGCAGGATTTTTACACCACTACACCAGTGAAGCTGGAGCTCTACACCTGTACAGTTGGAGTTCTACACCAGTATAGCTTGATGTCTTCATCAGAATAGTCTGAAGTCAAGAAATGTAAAGTTGGAACTATTCACCAGTAAAATTGGACTAAATACCAGTAAAGCTGGAGTTCCACACAAGTTAAGCTGGAGTTTTACACCAGTAAAGGTGGAAATCTAGACAGGTAAAGTTGTTCTATATCAGCAAAGCTGAAGTTCTGCACATAGGAAGCCTTAGCCTTATACATCAGTAGTTCTACACCAATAATAGTTGAGCTCAACACCAGTAAGTTCTACACCGGTAAAGCCGGACTTCTACACCGGTAAAGCTGGAGTTCTACACCGGTAAAGCTTGAGGTGTACACCGGTAAAGCCAGAGTTCTACACCGGTAAAGCTTGAGTTCTACACTGGTAAAGCTGGAGTTCTACACCGGTAAAGCTTGAGGTGAACACCGGTAAAGCCAAAGTTCTACACCGGTAAAGCTGCAGTTCCACACCGGTAAAGCTTGAGGTGTACACCGGTAAAGCTGCAGTTCTACACTGGTAAAGCTGAAGTTCTACACCGGTAAAGCTTGAGGTGTACACCGGTAAAGCCAAATTCTACACCGGTAAAGCTGCAGTTATACACTGGTAAATCTGCAGTTCTACACCAGTAAAGCTTGAGGTGAACACCAGTAAAGCCAGAGTTCTACACCGGTAAAGCTGGAGTTCTACACCGGTAAAGCTGGAGTTCTACACCGGTAAAGCTGAAGTTCTACACCGGTAAAGCTGGAGTTCTACACCGGTAAAGCTTGAGGTGTACATCTGTAAAGCTCGAGGTGTACACCAGTAAAGCTAGAGTTTACACCAGTAAAGCAGAATGTCTACACCAGTAAAGCTAGAGGTATACAACAGTTGAGCTGGAGGTGTACACCGATAAAGCTCGAGTATACCAATAAAACTGTAGTTCTACACCAGTAAAGCTAAAGGTTTACATGCTAGTAAAGTTTGAGTTCTATACAAGTAAATTAAGATTCAAGGTTCACACTAGTTAAGCAGTAAAATTGCTTATGATCACTTTATCAATCATAAATGCAGACAGACATCAGTCACATGTCTTAAGGTCATTCAGTAACTAATACAACGAAACAAAATATATATAACAATTAAAGATATTCAAGATCCCCAATTTATTACAAACAAATTATATAGAACAAACAGCAAACAATATTTGAGCCGCATCACGACAAAACAAACGTAATGCGTTTGCGACCAGCATGGATCCAGATCAGCCTGTGCATCCGCGCAGTCTGATCAGATCCATGCTGTTCGCTCACAAACCCTGTAACAAGTAGAGAAACTGATAGCGAACAGCATGGGTCCTGATCAGACTGCGCGGATGCGCAGGCTGGTGTGGATCCATGCTGGTCGCAAAACCATTATGTTGGTTTTGTCGTGACGCGGCTCATTTCATGTTTAACAGCCTTAGCTAGAACAAAATGTATAGAACAAATTGCAGAAATGTTTCATGTTAACAAGCTCCAGTTTTAGATAAATAGTAATAAACAAATAGCCAAAGACATTTTATGTTTAAAAGCTTCCATTCTTAATAAAGAATAGCTAGCCATTGAAAATATAACAACCCCATTCCATGCAATATTTAATAAAATTATATGGGACAGCAAGTAGCTACATAAAGTAAGACAACAGCAAATAGTTTATTATTATGTAAAGACATAAAGCAATTAGCCAAATAACACACAAAAATATACATAAAACAGGGTTCATGTTACTTACAAAGGTGCAACGATATGGCGATATACCGATATATACCGTCAGGCAAAACATACCGTGGTACAAAACCCTCTTATCGCGATTTTTTCTTTTAATAATTCTCTCTGTTTTATCAAAATATGCATTTACGTAATTTGACTATTTTAAGTCTTGTTAATGTGTTAAAACCTTTATGAATTGCCATTGCATGTCGTTAAATCTATAACAGACGACATCAACTCGAGTTTTTTTCTTTTTATTTTACCAAAGCATTTGTTTTTAAAATTGATACTGGTAACAAATAATTTCCTTTTAAGTCGCCGCGCTAAAAACTGTATCGTTGCAATCCTAGTTACTTAACAAACCGGTGTTTATTAAGTAAAAACAAACAACAAACAAACAAAAATAAACAAACAAACCAAATAAAAAACACAAAAAAAACAACGAGAAAATGCACAACTTAAATAATATCTGATTTTTCACTCAAAGGAGAAAAGGTTATAAAAATGTTGAAGAGAAAAATAAAGTCCATTTCTATTGAAAAGCATACACACAAAAACTATTACAGTTTTTTAAATAAAATGTCAAAAATAATCAAACTATGTAATTTAATCATTACATATTTACATTATTCCGAATATTAGAGAATTACCAGAGGGTATGTTTTTCAGATGTAAATTTCAATCCAATAAAAGGCAAAATAAACAAGAGGGCCATGATGGCCCTAGATCGCTCACCTGACTTATCAAACTCATCCAAACAATTACCTAGACAAGCATTCTGACCAAGTCTCATGACAGGTGAGTCAAAAATGTGACCACTACAGTGTTAACAAGGATTATCCATATTTGAGCAGTGCGACCTAGTTTTTTACCCAGGTGACACTTGACAAACTTGACCTAGAAATCATCAAAACAAACTTTCAGACCAATTTTCAGGATACTTGGATCAAAACAGTAGCAACTAGAGTGTTAACAAGATTTTTCTATTTTTAGCTCCGGTGACCTAGTTTCACATGCGACTTCGAACTCATCCAAGCAATTACCTAGACAAGCATCCTGACCAAGTTTGATGATAATTGAGTCGAAAAATGTGACACTAGAATGTTAACAAGGTTTTTCCATATTTGGGCGGTGTGACCTAGTTTTTTCATCCAAGATGACCCATGTTCGATCTTGACTTAGAAATCATCAAAACAAACTTTCAGGCCAATTAACAAAATATTTGGATCACAACAGTAGCCACTAGAGTGTTAACAAGATTTTTCTATTTTTAGCTCCTGTGACCTAGTTTTTCATCCGAGATGTCCCATGTTCGATTTATTCCCAGCAATGACCTAGACAAGTTTCCTGACCAAGTTTGATGACAATTGAGTCAAAATTGTGACCACTAGAGTGTTAACAAGGTTTTTCTATTTTTAGCTCCTGTGACCTAGTTTTTCATCCGAGATGACCCATGTTCGAACTCATCCGAGCTATCACCTAGACAAGCATCTTGATCAAGTTTGATGATGATTGATGCAAAAATGTGACCGCTAGAGTGTTAACAAGGTTTTTCTACTTTTAGCTCCGGTGACCTACTTTTTCATCCGAGATGACCCATGTTCGAAGTCATCCAAGCTATCAACTAGATAAGCATCCTGACCAAGTTTGATGATGATTGATGCAAAAATGTGACCGCTAGAGTGTTAACAAGAATTTTCTATTTATAGCTCCGGTGACCTAGTTTTTCATCAGAGATGACCCATATTCGAACTCATCCGAGCTATTATCTAAACAAGCATCCTGACCAAGTTTGATGATGATTGAGTCAAAAATGTGACCTCTAGAGTGTTTACAAGGTTTTTCTATTTTTAGCTCTTGTTACCTAGTTTTTAATCAGAGATGACCCATTTTCGAACTCATCCAAGCAATTGACTAGAAAAGCATTCTGACCAAGTTTGGTGAAGATTGGTTCAAAATGGGACCACTAGAATGTTCACAAGGTTTTTCTATTTATAGCTCCTGTGACCTACTTTTTCATCCGAGATGACCCATGTTCGAACCCATTCGAGTTATCACCTAGATAAGCATCCTGACCAAGTTTGATGATGATTGGGTCAAAAATGTGACCTCTAGAGTGTTCACAAGGTTTTTCTATTTTTAGCTCGTGTGACCTAGTTTTTCATCAGAGATGACCCATGTTGGAACTCATCCAAGCAATTGACTAGAAGCAATTGTGGACGTACGACGTACGACGGACGACGTACGACGGACATTCACCGATCCTAAAAGCTCACCCTGAGCAAGCTCAGGTGAGCTAAAAAGCAATGTTAAATATCAATTAATAAAAAGACTGATTAACATAAGATGATATTAGTTTGATTTTGATGAAAATTTTTGGCAGAAATAATTTTGTTTCTTATGTGGACTCACAGTAACAAAAATGCATTTTTACCTAAACACATGTGTTTCCGTTCTAATACATAAAAACATGGTTGCTGCATCTTTGATTTAAAAAGATCTGGTGAATTCTAATATAATCGGAAATAGACTAAGAAAACTCTCAAATTGCTTTTGAAATCAACTTATGCTTACTCAACATTTTTATAACACTGCTGAAGAAGAAAGATTAAGTAATCATTCCATTACAATATATAATATTTTCACTATTTTCTTAATCATGGAATAATCTTTACAAAACAGAACAGTTCATATTTGCAGTTCATACATAATTTCCAAACAAATACTTGCAGATTATCAATACAAATATTAGATGCGTTCAATTTCGCTACATCTATATATTTTTCGATTTCGAAAAGTAGTGATTTGTTGGAATATTAAAACTTGATCACATTTATTTTTATATTATTTTTAACATAGTTTTTACAATATTTAATGTTTAAACTTCAAGATTAAATAACACTTAACATAACGTGAAGTGACTTGACAACATGTATAATTATTTAAACAAAACTATTATGGGCTTCGCTCAGATGGCCATAACAAGAGCCGCTACTACTAAAATACCTCATACATTTCCAACATATATGAGCACCACATTTGCACTCCATATGCTCACAGCCTCCTGTCTTCTGGATTCCTAAACCACATTTCGGGCATAATTTTCGATTACTCGGGTCAACTCTCAGCCATTTCACTAACGAATCCCCACTCTGTTTAGCACTCTTGTACATGGCACATGTTATACCTTCATGGAATGGCAAATGGCACGCTGTACATATCCTGACCCGACAAACAGGACAGCTGAACATTTCACCAATCTTGGTCACTCGATAAACTATTCCACAATCTGGAGTTATACAATAGTGATACTCCTCACTCTTCTTCATAACCAAAGCTGCCACAGCTGAGTCAAGAAGTGCGTTTCTTTTTATATTGCCAATCTTTATTTGCGTATTGATATCTCTTATGACAAGAGCTTTATTGCAGTCCTCTGCTGCACAGACAACAGGAAGTTCACGATCTGATACGGCGTTTTGAATCATTGAAGCCAAACAACATTTGCAATACGCATGGCCACAGTATTCAAGTCGACACATATCAGATTCTTCAACTGGGCATAAACAAATAGGACAATCTGGTAAATCTGCGTCTTCAATTCTAATATTTCCCCGTGTTGACAAGTCAGCTCTCACACTTTTTATCTGTTCTTGTGCTTTAATTATATTTTCCTCTTTACCAATAAGAGTTAGTTCATGAAACCGTAGGTTGAAGGATACTTTAGAAATGCCAGTTTCATCTTTAAGTCCTGTTAAACGCAACCCATATCTAATAATCAAATCTTTCAAAAGTCCTGGTGGATTTTCTTCCCCTTTTAGACAAACTTCTGTTTCTTTAGCATGTGTATGGACCGATAAATAATCTTCTATCATTTGTATGGCTCGAAGTCTGTTACGGACAAGACCTTGTATAGATATTTTCATTTGTCTTTCGTCAACAAAAATGAGGGTCCTTGTTAGTTTTTCTATACGTCGTGCTTCATCTCGACCATTCTTATTGAAAAAGAACTGTAAGTTTTCTTTTTCCCCGCATTCAAACGTATCCCCTCCGACAACATTCTCGACCTTAACTTTAGCCTTAGCCAGTTTTTGCGGTGAAACCGCATTGATATCCACAGAGAAATTGCCAGATTTAAGATGTCTAATATTCAAAGTTGTTGATGATTTTTTGCGAACGTATCTGTCTACTAGACTAGTTAAATCCTGTCCAACGAAGTCATGCAGCTTCTTGTTTACGTGCACCGTCGTCTTGCATTCTAACTGAACATCAATACAATGTTCCCGTATTTCTACATCATCATCTATCATAGCATTTGCTGTGTCGTAACAAATCTGTGGATTCATAAAAGTAACAAACGCTACACACGTTACAGTCTGCTGTTTGTAAGTCTTAACGTGTACGCGAAATGAGTCTCGATCAGCATACATTGAAATAATCGAAGCAAGTTCATTCTGGATTTGGTCCTTTTCATTATTATCAATAGGCACATTGAGACGAGGAATAATTATGCGAAATCTATTTCTACATTCGTAAGAAGACAGTCCAAGAGCACTGCCAAGTCCATCTCTGACTTCATCTTCAGTCGCATCTCGTGCTAATCCTTTTATGTACAAATCTGACTGTTGTTTTGAAATCATAACTTGAACATATGTCCCATTTATCATCGGTGCATTCGTTAAAATTTGCGTCATATCCTCCGGCCGATTAAGATAAACAAAACAATGTCCCTTTCCCAGTCGTCTACACCATGTCAGCTTCATGGTGTAACCTTGTTTTGGGGCTGATATTTGGGAGTCGTATATTATTGGTAACAATCTAAATTCGCAATTTTCATCTTCATTTATTTCTTCAACAGCATATTTAGCATCGTATTTGTGTGTAAATGTCGCCTTTCCCCAAAATGGACTTTGTTGCTGTCTTTTCCCCGTTGTTTGCCATATCTGTTCTACAGGTCCATAATCTTCAAGCAATGTTTGGATGCTTTCTTCGTTAATGTCAAACATTACATTGTCTTTCTGCTTTATGTTAACTGCCCGATAATCATCTGACATAAGAATATCAACCGCAGAACCACCTTCTCGTAAAACGGCACGTATGCAACTTCTGTCATGGCCAATTGGTTCCTCGCGTGACTCGTTAAGAAGCTGTTGAGGTGCTTCGTCTAGTATTGAGCGAAGCATGGAAGAAGCTCGTTTTGCGTACTCATTTGTGCTAAATAAACTTATTTCACCACGTTGTTTGTTAGCTTCTATAACAATTAAGGATCCGTTGCAGGCAAAACTAATGTCTTCTTCAACCTGACGCCTGTTCTTGTGCATAGGTCCTACAAACTTCCAAAACACATGCCTGCCAACAGGAGCTTTAAGAACACGCTTAACTTTCATATTCTCCAATAATTTCATGTCAACGTTAATCTTGCCTTTTATGATTGCATCTTTGACTACGTCATCAGACAAAGGTGTCACTTCTGTCATGAAATCTGCTGAAGTTTTCAGAACTCTATTGAAAACAACCCAACCAGGTTGAAAAGCAAGCGATAAAATCGCTGACGAAGGGTGTAACTGTACTCTCTGATGCCTATCGACAATAAGATATCCTGCGCTTTCATGTCCAAGGTAATAAGCTAGTTTGGATGTCATGCATTCAAATATGAGGTTTTGTACACAAGCGTCCGAGTCTTGCGGGCTTTTAAACTCATGCTTTATCTTTAAGTCTAAGTCCTTCTTTATAACAGAGACCATCTCATTCATCATGTCCCTTACTCCTTTCATTGCTTTCCCATTTATACTGTTTGTTTGACACCATTTTCCTTTCGCCTTCTCTTGTATTTTATCCCATTCTCTGTAAACATTCAACATGGTCAATAAATCTCCGCCAAGATGACAAAACTTCATCTTTTTCGCGTCTGCTTCCTTTTTCTCTTCAGGTGTTCCCATTCTGAAAAATATTCCACTCTGGTTGCAACAAGATGCAACTATAAGCGTTTCTAAAGTTATATCCATATCCATTCCCTTCTTAATTAAAGCCCCAAGCCTTGGTTCGACCGGCAATTTAGCAATCCATCGGCCAAGTTCAGATATGCCTTTTGTGTCAACCGCACCAATTTCTTCCAGTTCCCCCAACGCTGATTTCATCGCCATTGGAGAAGGTGACTGAACATAATCAAAACTCATCGGATCCACACCTAATTCCATCAATTTAAGTAAAGCCTGTGACACTTGTATCCTTAAGATTTCGGGGCTTGATGCCTTTTTAAAAGATCTATATATCTTGTGTGTGTACAGTCTGTAACAAACACCAGACGAAGTTCTTCCGGCACGACCTTTGCGTTGGTCTGCTGAACTTTGACTGACTTGTACCACGTCAAGTGAATTCATGTTCTTTTTGGGGTCAAATCTCATTTCCTTTACAACACCAGTATCTACCACATACTTGATGCCTGGTATTGTTATAGATGTTTCAGCGCTATTTGTAGCAAAGACAATTTTCCGTTTCCCCCTTGGTGTATTTGCAAACACTAACTGTTGTTCTTCTGGTTTAAGTTTTCCATGAAGCTGCAGGCACTGAACTTCTTTTTCTCCGACCATTCTTAGTATCCTTTCTTTACACCTATCAGTTTCAGCAGCTGAAGTCAAAAAAACAAGTATGTCACCTTCTTTCTCATTCTGGTGAATTTCGATTGCTTTGTTAAGTGCTTTCTTTTCATAATCGTCTGAAAACGAACTGTCAACGTCATTATCTTGTTCCCAAAACACTTCTACAGGAAAGGTTCTACCCGACACCCTAAGAACAGGGCATAGGTCTAAACCGCCAAAATAGTCAACAAAGATGTCTGGATCGATAGTTGCAGATGTTATTACAACCTTGAGATCTGGTCTATTATTTAGGGCATCCTTAATCATACCTAGAAGTAAATCAGTATGTATACTTCGTTCATGAGCTTCGTCAATGATGATACATGAATACTTTGTCAACATGGTATCCTGTAAACATTCGTTCAATAATATATGATCAGTCATAAACATTACTTTTGTTAATGCAGTCATTTTCGACTGCATTCCTACTTTATACCCTATGACTTGACCAACACTTGAAGCGAGTTCTGAAGATACATGTGACGCAAGGCTTACGGCTGCTATCTTTCGGGGCTGAGTACATGCAATTAGCCCGTCACCTGCAACATAAGAAAATGAATACAGATCAAACCTAATGTTCAAGTACTGGATTTAAACTTAACGGCGGCGAACATAGATACAAATTTTCAAACCTACAATAATAAGCCGCGCTAAACTTCTTCTTATTTCTTTAGTCAAAGTCATCGGAGGAGGAAGAATATTGTGGTAGATAATACACCTAGAAAACATTATTTTCTTGTACAAATACAACTAAATTTCCACATTTGACATTTGCAGATCAAGGCCATACTTAAATAATTCATTATGTAGGTGTTGTCGTAGTGTTAAGACTATTTTCCAGTATCAATTTCTCCATTATAATATATCATGAATTAATTTTTAACAAGTTAATAACATTTTAAACTAAATGCAATAATATGACCTTCACGGTCAAGGTCATTTAAGTCACATTTGAATAAATCATAATGTCAGTTTTGATATAAGTTTTTCTTTAATCAAAGAATAAATAACAGTTAAAACGATGAAGGTAAACTTCAATAAAAAGTCTTTAACAGTCAAGGCAAATTAAAGGTCGATGTCATAACATAATAAATCAACATGACATTTTTATGTCTTGTGTTCTTTTGTCGAATTATAAATCTTACCTGTAAATTAAAAATTAAAGCAAATTTAAAGAACTTGACAGATAGAATAAAAATCAATGTTATATTTTCATTATTCAACCTACAAGTTTTGTCATAAAAGATCTGTTTTCAAAGTAAAAATCAAATTCGTAAATAAATTAACAAAGTTATGTCAATCTGTGCTAAATTGTGATAAATCACCCTTTGGATATAGTCCCCTTTCAAAATTCATTTTTGTCTAGTTCTGTCCATTGTTTTCTCACTTAGGGCACACGCCTTCTATTACTTTGGGACAATATCTAGTGTAGGTTGTTACGTCCAAGCATGAAAGCAGTCCGTTAAAAATACCAAAATTATGATTAACGTTAAAGTTTGCAGACGGCAAGGGCAGTGACATCATGACAAGGAAAGAACACAGTATCTAGACTCGCCATTCATTAGTGTGTTGTTTGTTTGCATACAACTATAAGTGGTCTTGAAGTAAATGAAAACCATATCATATATTAAAAATATTTGGGTATATAAATTTATAAAGTACATGTACATAAGAAATGACATGTCTGTTTATCTTATAAGATATATGATCGTATTAGTCAATTTTACAATTGAACTATTATACCTGCAAAACCGGCTTGATAGATGTACTGAACCATTTGCGTTGACTTGCCAGATCCTGTTTCACCGAGTATCACACAAACTTGGTTCTCTTTAATGATTGATAGGATTTCTTCTCTCCTGGCGTACATCGGTAAAGCAGATTGCAACCTATGACATTCCACACCAAATGCCTTCCTGACTTCTTTCAGCTCGTGTTCAAATTTGTCACATTTATTATTAATAATAGCCTCCAACTTCACCGACATGCTCTGCAAGTATCTTGTAAACTCTTTTCTTTGCCTCTCTAGCTCATCCAGTTTATCTTCATATGCAAGCTTTTCATTCGATAGTTTGTCGTATTCAAAAAGGGAGACTCCGCGCTTATTAGCTAGGTGCCCAGCAACAGCTTCAAGTTTCACACGGATATCATTGATTTTTTCATCGTGTTTTTCAATCTCAAACCTAGCTGTTGCCACTATTTCTTTTAATGCAATTTCTTTCTTGCACTCATTCTGTTGAGCACTATTAATTTCGACACCCTCTGCTTCTGCTCTATCGAAGGAACACCTTATTTTATCGACAGCAGTCCTATTATTTCTGTTTAGCAAATGTCTAGCTGCTGATGCTTTCTTGTAACTGTCAAACTTCAAAGATAATATACTACGATCAGAACCCCCTTTGTTAATATTATAGGAATCAGCAATCTCAAATTCAAGAGCTTTTGGATTCCCCATTCTATGAAGTAGAAAGTTTTTTAAGCTACTTTGATTAATTATTCTTTCACCAATGACAACATAAAGACACGTCTTCTTTGCATGGTTTTTAAGTTCAGTGACTTTATTCACATTCTCTTTGCTCTTTCTTTTCTTGTGCATTACATTTTCTTCTGTCTTCATTGACTGACCTCCAGTTGCTTTGTTTGTGCTATTTACATCACCATGTTCTTGAAGAACAGTATTTAAAGATATGTTACTTCCTTTGAATGACTTTGGTGTTGGTGTTTTGTTTCTATTTTTATTGAAACCTGGCTTGACATATTTAGGTGGTTTCCCCTCAATGTTACTTTGTGGTTTGTCAACATGTCTTTCAATATTTTCGCCTTGTGCTTCTTTCCTACAATATGTTTTTGTAGTTTTAAAATCTTTAGGTTCTTTCCTTTCTGCTCTGTCAATCTTACCGCTTTTATTTAGATAACATCTTCCTCCCTCGTTAGTTATGTCGCTTTGAAATTTACTACCCAGTGATCCTCTCCTTTCATACTTTCTGTTAAAAAATGTTTGACGTCTAAACTCCTTTGGTCTTGCACCTAGATCATTTTCCACATTTTCACCTTGTTTATATCCAACATATCCAGTTTCAGACGTGTGTCTTCTTCTGCCATGTGCATACCACTTCTTTCGTGTGTCCGTTTTATCAGCATTTTGATCAGTTTTACTATCATCTTTCGAAACTTTCTTAGAGCCAGGTTCTTCTCTTTTACTACCGGCCAAACCGTCATTGTGTGGCTCTTCGTTCATCACTCCACCTTTTCTAATGGTCACCTTTGGATTTTAAAAGGTCTGTATTTCTGAAATGAATTGCAAAAGGGAATGGTTACAATAAATATTTCATCATCTTATTGATATATTAAGAATAAAACATTGAAAATGACAACAATTTGAAATTTTAATAACATGAATTTTGTAAATTTAAAACACCAGTCAAACATTTTAAAATGGTTGGAATTTTGCTACATAATTATTGAATAAAACGGTAAAGCTCTAGAATGTGAGAATACGTGCCGATGGTATATCAATATTTTTTTTTTTTTAAAAAAAGGAAGACCAGACGGAAAGAGGCTTCGAAAATGAATAAACCAAATACAGTAAAGTGAATTACTATTCCGCCGAAAGAAGTGCTTATTATTCCCATTCATACTCGCTTTAAAAAAACATTACAGCGGAGACACAATTTAAATAGTTGATTTGTCAAGATTTGTGATTAATCACTCAAGCCTGGGAAGAAATAAAAATCTTCTAGTTCAGGCTTTTCAGATTAGTATAACATGACTGAGAATATATAACTAACTACCTCTTATTGCATTTAACGTTATAATATTATAAATAGCATTGAAATATATACATCAATTTGATAAGCACATCTTTTTATGCTTGATAAAGTTCACAATAATAGCTTGTATTATAATCATGACTGTGAATATGTAACAAGAGCCATCAGTGATCACATGTGGCGCCTCATGATAGCCATTTGCATGTTGCAACTACTATGTAGCAGAAGACACAAAAATCATTAACAAGGCAAAACGCATTTTTATACAAGGGCTATAACCCAGCCAAAAGTTATACAACTGGAAAACCGTTTAATATATGCAAGTACTTGAGGAACCTATCAATCCTGTAAAGTTTCATATAAAATGCATAAGTAGTATAAGACAAGTAGTCCGAACAAAACTTAAAAAGATAAAAGACATTAAAAGGTCATAACTATATAAAATCATTGAACCTTAAAATACTTAAAAAAATAATATGCACAACTACATTTAGTACTGATCATTCCTGTAAAGTTTGGATGAAATTGCACCAGTAGTTTCTGAGGAGTAAACTGAACAAGTCCCTGTTTATCTGGCCTAGAGGGCTCTGGATCGCTCACCTGAGAAATAGGTCAAAAGGTCAAAATGGAGCTCCTTTCCACCCCAGAATAACAATTTGAAAACACTTTCACCAAGGCAATTTTAGTGTAAAATTATTTCAAAATTGAACCAGTGTTTTAAATGTTGTTTAGATTTGTCATGCTCTACCTCTTTTGGATTTTCAGAAGAACTTTTTTTAGGTTTTTACTACATACATATAAGGAAAATCAATGACCCCTGGGCCAATTCGACCCTAGGGCTTTTATTTGAACAAATTTGGTAGACAACCACTAGAAGATGCTTCAGGTCAAATATCTAAGCTTTAGCTCTTTTGGATTTTCACAAGCAGATTATCTTTTAGTTAATACTATATACATATTAGGAAAATCAATGACCCTCTGGGGCGGGGCCAATTTTGACCCTAGGGCATTTATTTGAACAAACTTGGTAGACATTTACTAGAAGATGATTCATGCCAAATATCTTATCTATAATCACAAGAAGTTTTTTAAGGTTTTTATGTATACATATAAGTAAAATCTATGACCCCACCCCCACCTGGGGCGGGCCAATTTTGACCCTAGGGGTTTTATGTTTAACAAACATGGTACACATACACTAGAACATGTTTCATGCCAAATACCTAAACTCTACCTGTTTGGGATTGTCACAGAATTTTTATGTTTTTACTATATATATATAAGGAAAATCAATGACCCTTGGGGCGGGGCCAAATTTGACCCTAGGGCTTTTATTTGAACAGACATGGTAGACATTTACTAGAAGATGTTTGTTGCCAAATATCTATGATCTAGCTCTTTTTTATTGTTGCAAGAAGATTTTTTAAGTTTTTACTACATACATGTATATATAAGGAAAATCAATGACCCCTGGGCCGAGGCCAATTTTGACCCTTGGGTCAAGATGTTTTATGCCAAATATCTAAGCTCTAGCACTTTTTTTTTACTAGAAGATTTTTTATAAACAAAATCTTTTGATTGCCATGGCAACCAGAGTTCTTTATGGTATTTAATTCTTTACCCAAATTTGGTAGATCTTCAAACAAAAACCATCCCTGCAAAGTTTCAACAAATTTGGCCATGCGGTTTAAGAGCAGAAGTTGTTTAAATAAATTGTTGACGCACGCCAGACGGACTTTCTAACGGGACAGTAATAATGTGGCTACTATATTGTTCTCTCTATTGTTCTTTTTAGCCACGCAAAAGAAAATAGCCACATTAAATCATTACGGAATGAATAACATCAGTCTGTACGAAAGTCTGTCAGTCCTCGGACCTCGCCAAATAAAAATAAGGAGGACCGAGATAAATTTTGATACAGTCAGTCCTCATGTCCGAACAAAACTTCAGCTAGTTTGAAACAATTTTTGGCCTAAAATATGTAAAACTTCCAAGATGACCTTTTTTCCATTTTTGCTTGTATTCACAGACCCAGATAACCAAAATCACCAAAAGATACAACCAATTTTTGCTAAGTAATGTAAGCCACCATCTTGTCTTGGATAATTTCCTTACCAAAAAATATTTTTTCTCCAACCTTTGTACCTTTCAGAGTCCGGGCCGGGAAAAATCATCAGGGCCGGAAATAAGTCTAAGGATCCCAGTCCTTGTGGCTGGCAATTTTTTTTGACTTTCGCATTGACTGTAACATCAAAGCGAAAGAACAGTTACCTATTGTCCCTCTAGCCACAAGCTCACCTTTAGGACATTGTCATCAGATGAGCTCAAAAAACCTTTTTGTTTAAGGGCTATAACTCAGCCAAAAATTAATCAAGCGGACAACCCGTGTAAGTTTTCGAGCTACCAATCAATCCAGTAAAGTTTCAATTGATATAAGAGGAGTAGTCCGGACAAACTTTAAAAATAAAAATCATTTAAGGGCCGTAACTGTGTCAAAAATCAATGAACTGGAAAATGCCAACGAAATACACAACTAGACTTTGTATTGATAATTTCTTTAAAGTTTGGATGAAATTGCACCAGTAGTGAGTAGTCCGGACAGCCAGACATACGATACCCATACATTTCAATAATCTGATTTTTATTGTTACTGGCTTTCCAGTCGAGCTAGCAGATTGTCAGTTGTGCTACTCAAAGGGTAACATGAGGTCTTTATCCACCAATAAACACTGTTGTACAGTGTTCACCGGAAGCAGCCCCTCAAAATAATCGATAACGAAAGTAAAAAGGTGTACGTGGAGCTCACCCGAGGTAATGTTTCAACTTAATTCTCCATCACTAATCGATTTTTACAAACAATTTTGTGAAGCTGAATATAACTGGTTTTACAGAATTCTTTTCTTTTTATTCTGCAAATTGAATACAAAATGTACTTTTTGTTAAGTTTGCGATAAATTGTAGCGTATTTGTTGACATTTGCCAACGGTGTTGACTTTTACCAGTAAATCAAGCCCAAAAAGCATTTTCTGTATCAAAACTAATTCGCCTTTGATAAAAACTATAGACTTCCCTCCACTTATATTTCAGTGGTCACCCATCAACTAGAGCTGCTAGACTCTGTACACAAGGCAAGACTGTCTATATTTTGTACTAAAGACGGATTTTGATACAGAAAATGCGTTTTGGACTTGATTTAGTGGTAAATATCAACATCGTTCGCAAATCATGGCAAATGTCAACAAAAACACTACAATTTATCGCCAAATTAACAAAAAGTATTCATTTTGCCGAAAAAGCAAATACTTCCTTAAAACCAGATATATTCAGCTTCACAAATTTGTTTAGTTTGTAAAAATCGATTAAGTTATGATGGAGAAATAAGTTGAAACATTACCTCGGGTGAACTCGACGTACACTTTTTACCACAGGAACTTGAAATTTAATCAATAGATCACAAAATATGCGTGTATTAGTGATATAGCCCTTATCTCTATTATTAATCGGAATGACATTAAGATTTTTCTTTGTTAAAGTGCTAAATTCAGGTTGGGTTGGCATATTCGTTTTTTTGTTCGTTGCATTCCTGGTGTTTTTTATATAGAGATAAGGGCTATATCACTAATACACGCATATTTTGTGATCTATTGATTAAATTTCAAGTTCCTGTGCTTTTTACTTTCGTTTTCGATGTTTTGGAGGAAATTTCCGGTGAACGCTGTACAACAGTAATAAAGCTGAACAGTCGCAATATGACCTATACATACTCAGTGTTGCCCATGAAAAAAGAAAAAAAAACAAAAATTTTTTCTATTTTTTAAATTTTTAAAAGGGTATATTTTTTGAATTTAAAAAATTTCCTTTAACTCTCAAAAAATTCTATAAATACCTACTTATTATTAAAATTATGAAAGGAAAATTAGGAGCGTTTAACCATTCATCCTTTCCCATTGACAATACATGTTCGTCCTCAATTCTGTCAAGGAAAAAAAGAAATACATGAAATTAAGCTGGCAACAATGATGAGATAAAACTGAATCCAATAAAACCGTTAAGTCTACTCAACAAAAGCTTTACTTACTAAATTGTGTTAAATAAATCCTAAATCTACAGTAAATTATATTAAACGTACTTTCGAATGAGGTAAGCATCGCCTGATAAAAGTTAAGTCATCTGAACTATTTTCTTGGGGAAACAAAAAAATGGTGACATCGCGCAAATGAAACTTTATGTGATAGACACAAAACTTTCTTAAGCGCAAATTACGTCACAATGCACGTGACAATTCCCTAAATCAGCCAATTTTTAAGGAACACGCACGTTTCTTTCTGTTATACAAACAGAATATGCTATGTACAGAGGTGCTACTACAAGATTTATGTACTTTACTACAATCTGCACCATCATACGGCTTAAACCACTTAACTTTACACCTAACTTAATCATTTAATGGACTTGTCAAGCACCCTGTCAAGTTTGGATGAAATTGCAACAGGAAATTTTGCGGAGTGCTCTGTCTAACAGACATTACGGCACTCTCCAACATATAACCTCAGTGTCTCTTTTAATAGATAAAGGATTTATAGTACTCTGTAGAAGAACGCCATAGTTTTTAGTTATTAAAAGAAGACAAGGTGAGAAGATATAAGAATAACTCAATATTGCACGTACGAAAGCCAGTATGGTGCATCGGTATAAAGATATGATGCCCAACACAGGCTTCCGTATGCGCGTGACACTTTGGATCATGCATGAAATACAGCGTTAATCTCGGTGTACTTATTTGAACTTGATATTTTACGCATAAAAAGAAGACAAATTTCGCTCCTAGGTGTAGGTTAACCGATCATATCTGTAAAAACAAAACGAAAGAAAACATGTAGATTTACCTCTTGCAAAGTTTACATTCCAATATGATATCGGTTATGTTATTGTAAAACAAATTATATACATGATTTATCTTTTAACTTGTTATATGAACACGTCAGCATATGTGATAAATTTGGAGATAACATTTATGATATTATATACATCATTGCGCGTCTCTCCCTTTTATAAATAGATGATATAAAAAATATCGATTGAAATACGGCCGTAACTGTATCCTTAGACAGTCACTAAAATAATTCATATGAGTATCTATTTGTATTATACAATTTTATTTGAGTTTCCATTGCAAACAATTTTTTTTGATGCCAACACATATGTTTTCAGTTGTAAGAAAAGCTATCAAATATAATCTTAAATTTACGATAATGATTTATATATGTTGTAAGTAAAGTTATTGTAGAAATTGGCTGTCTATATCATCATATCAATAAGAAAACTGCAGTTTACATGGTTTTGAGAGGTACGAGTGTTGTAGAGTGGGTGAGGGACGGGGGTCCGGGGGTAGTGACAATCAACGCGCCGAACACCTATGGTCTATATGGAAATGGTGTAACACCAAATAATATTTGCCAACGATATTAAATAATCTAAAATATGTATATAATGTTATAACTAGACTTTTGTAGATGACTACATTGAATAATTTACATAAAGCATGGTGTAATTTGATACAGTTATTCAATCACTACCCATACCCAACTCCCTCCAGTCCAATAATCTGATAAATATGATCCACAACTACAATAATACGACACTTTAAAAATATCGTATCCCCTACACAGATCTACTTAATTTAAATTATTCAAATAACTGTAACAATTTTATACTACGTTCATATTAAATTATACACAGTGCTGTATTCACAAGAGAGTAAAATTTATATTTTGACGATATCAAAAGAAAATATTACGATTTAAAACCAAGATGATTAATAATTACTGTACCTGATTGCGTAGGTAGAAGTCAAAAAAGTATATAATTTAACGAGAAAATAGATATGAGTATAAATAGCTTGCTAGAACTTGTGTGATGCAATGTTTTATAAAATATAAAGTTAGCATAAAATTGTGTATCAAAATAAAACTGTTTAATACACGCATGCACTACATGCATGATGCACTACATGCATATCCATAAATCAATATGCAAACTGTGCAGTAAAGTCGACATTGTAAATATGTCATTATTTCATGAAAAAAGACATAATAATTTAAACACTTACCTAACTAAGCCACACAGAAACTTCTAAGTAATGATAACATAGAATATATACTGATATGAACGTGTCACGGGATTTTTAGAAAATTCTGTACGCTTTCCAACAATTCTACTTTCGTTTTCGTAAATATGTCAATATTACGTCAGGCTTCGTAATGATCAGGGGACATAATTGCTACAACATAAATAGTATGGTGGCTGAGAATAGTCATAATGTTAAATTGTGAGCAAATGTAGCCTAATGATTTCATACCTTATTTGACATGACGATGACACATTTCTACAACTAAATAAATGGAGTAACGACTGATTACTCATGTTTCATCCCTAAAAATGGAAAAGTAATTCGTATCAGGAACTGAAATTTTGATAAAATCTACAAAATGAATAATAACGTTACACTGGCAAACTTTATTTTGACATTTAAGTCATTGACAAGGAAAAAGACCTAGGTATTAACTTCACATCTACTTTAAAATTTAATGATCACATCAGTTAATTTACTGTTAATAAAGTGAACTGTCACATATGTCTGCTAAATAGAGAATGGTTACTCTACTGCGCATCACTATCGCTCACTTTCTTCAAAAAAAGTAGCGTGAAGTAACGCGAGTGTATTAACTGAGCTGCGAAGGGAGCATGCCAGTGTCTGCTATTAGAAATATTATAAGGCTAAGCTGAGAGCCGAGCCAATTTTATAATATCAGACACTTGTTTGGTATTCTATTTTTCATGTTTTCCATTTTAGTACGCGATTCGTTCTATCATACTTTTATTTACCATCATCTTTTCTTGATAATCAATTTACAGACTTGGTGTGTGAAAGTTCCTGAAATATATACATGACTTCAAGTTATGTCAAGCTATATAACATGTCGAACTAAGTAATTCGATGATCCAAAAGCGCATACAAAAACCATCATTTAAAAGCATCATTTGACGACTTTTATCAGTAATTAAAAAAAAACTGGATTTCTTGAAAATAAGATTTTATTGCTCATAATTATATTGCGTAATATTTACACTATTGGTACTGTACACTTCCTGTTGGTAAGTGTCAAACAGGTGCACCGGTTTTTAGTGTTGTTTTTTTTTTTCATTTTATTTTTGTTTACATTAACATTCAACCAGGACGTTTTAAATAGTACCTTGATATGGTAGCGCGTTTTCTCGCTATACGAAACGCGCGAAACATGACAGTACGATGGTGACAGTGCGACAGTACAGTGATGACAATACGACAGTACAATGGAGATGCATGACAGCACGATAGTGACAGTCCGTCGTACTGTCGTATTATCACTATCGTACTGTCGTACTCGTCACCATCGTACTGTCGTATTGTCACCATCGTACTGTCAAAATCGTGCTGTCGTATTGTCACTGTCGTACTGTCGACTTCCTGTCAGGCATGCGCATAATTAAATAATCAAAGGGCTGCAAGCTCTGTGGTATTTTCTGATCTTTGCAATCTAAATCATACTGACTACTAGTATCTGTATGTATTTTCCTATAGGTTTATTTTTATATACTATAATTCATCTTACGCAGCGACTGCGTTAAGATTTTTTTCTATAACAGTTTGAGATTGATACATATGGAATTTTGCATGACTAGAGTTGCATTAAAAATCATTTTTTATGACAGCCACACTTTATCCTTGCATATCGTGGCTACTTCCTTAAAAAAGACACTTCAAAAAAAAAGTTGCCTCGACTAGGATTTGAACCATAGGCCTCTCACACCCTAAACGAGCGCGATACGAGCGCGATACCCCTGCACCACGGTGAAGTAATACGTAATATGTAGCCTGAATAAAAACAAATACATGTACATTGTAATTCTAAATTGAGAATTTCCATTTCGTGTTTGTAATCCTTATAGTCTGATTTTATTGACCTGTCAATTTTGAATACATTATAGGACTCATTTAAATATCGATCCCACTTCGGTTTGGTCCGTGTAGTTTTACGAGAATTAATGTGGAGTATATAAGTCATCGATTGAAAGTCACGCCAGCTTTATGTGAAAGTTTTCGTTAATTCACAATAGGACAGTCGGTGAAGAGAATGCCTGATAATTGAGAGGTCTGTGGTTCGATTCTTACTGTTGCCATTGTTTTAGTACTCTTTCTTTATTTTTGCAGTATATTTTAATAGAACAGTAGTGTGTTTTACGGCATTGAAATGACATTTATTGATTTTAATCCATTTTAATTTTAAACATGAATTCTTAAAAAAACATGTTATTTAAAAAGAGTATATGCATAACAAAATTAAGTAAAACATAATCAAACAAAACGAACAACATAAAATAATCATATATAGATTCAATAATGTTGAAAGTATTAATAAGAAAAAAAACATGGACCAACGAGGCCTCGAACTTAAAACACGTGTGGCACTTAGATTTACCCTATTGCGCTATAGAACGCTGAGTACACTTAGTTTAGAGATACAAATTAAATTAAATTCTATCGTACAGCGTACTTCTCACGGAACTTACCGAACATCTACCGAAGATTAACATACTGGTGTATCGACTGCGTAATCAGTATGTAATTGACAGGTTAATAAAACCAAAACAATATCAATTCGAGGTATTTTGTTCACGATAAACCTGTTTAACACTGATAAAAATAATTTAGCGAAAATCTTCTCGCCAAAAAACAGTCCGACATGTATATATTCCACTACTCGGCAGTCAGATTTATTTGTAACTACGCCCTGGAGTATTCAGTAATTTCGACATAGCTAAAAATAGCATTTTCATTGATTAAAAAATGATATTCATCCCGCGAAATTTGTGATTGTAACCTCAATATTTCTATTGAACTGATCTGAACTTTCAATGCACTGTAATTCGTAAATGCCTATATCAAAAATTATTCTTCTTTTAAATTGCTGGTTTTTAAGCAGTTTTGAGTTAAGAACTACTTTGCGTTGTTAGGACTGTTAGGAAATTTTGTGTTAGACCGTGGATGTTAGCTATGTATTTACTGATCTTGCGATCAGAAAATACAAAAACCAAAAAAACATGGACGAAAACGTTGACCGTGCCAGTAAGTCTCGTTATTAACACTATTATTACGTTATTACATTGGTCTACACTGGTCACTTAAATAAAATCAGTTGCGACGTTAATATTTCATGTCAATTATGTTTATTAGACTATTTGACTGAATAACAACAACAACAACAACAACATATTTATTTGATAATAAGGCCACCGGCCCATAATATACAAAGCAACATGGATAAACATTTTACGTCCCTCTAATTAATATCGTCAGCTTTACAAAGAATATGGTGTATATAAATACATATATTACGTATTGTTGTATCAACAAACTCGAGTTCATTAATGAGTAGAAATCATTTAAATTTGTTCTTTCCATCATACCAATTTGTAAGTATAGTTGGCGTACTTCATTATATTTTATAGCAATGGAAAAAAGCATGAAATTCCACAATCTATAAATGAGATATTTCTATTATTTAAACAATATGTACACAAAGCGTTGTTCTCTTGGTATATTTAAATGTCTGCCGATTTCTATTTTAAGTTTGTGGTTAGAACACCTAAACTTAGAAAAAGATTTTTTATAAATAAATGGTAAGTCCAATATTAGGTATCTTTCTACATTTAAAAGTGATTTAAAATTTCTATAATGAAAGCATCGACTAGAAGTATTAATATCATTATGCCAATTTTGAGTGTAATAAATGATTTAGTTAATTACCAAAAAATTACACATTAAATAACATATACTGTATTATTTCTGTATGTTTATTTCAAAATATCATTTATTATTGCATTCATTGCAGACATATTTGTATAACCTAAAAGTGCAAGTATACCTTTATATTACAATGAATATAATGTGGTTACTTTTTGCCTAAGGTGAATCATATCATCTAATTATACACAGAAGCATCACCATTAATTAACAAAAATTGTGAAACGAATGAATGATGTGAATTATTCAAATGTTTGCTACAAAGCTTATAACAGTATATTATTTCAATAGAAGCCAATATACGACATACACAATCAATGACATGTAAATCATAACACATTTTCTTTTGCAAAATGTATATAATTATGTTAAATAATTTAAATGTATCAATTTAAAATTACCATAATAGAAAATGTATCAATTTAAAATTTCTATAATAGAAATAGATCTTGAAAATGTGGAAGTATTATAAAAAAATTTATTTTGTTGGGTTGAACTTCAAGGGACAAAACTCTTACCAGCCTTTATAATATAGTGTGTCTATACAGATGTGTCGTTTGTGTTTAAAACACTTTAAATATTTCAACAGGGAGAAGTATTTATCAATATCTGTAAAAGATCATTCTGAATGATAACATATCTGTAAAATGATAAATATTTATGATAAAATGACACTTTTTTAAATTTTCTTAAATGATCTGCCTCAATCCTGCAGTACAGTCAATGAATTACAATTGTATTTATTAACAAAATATATAAAACAGGAATCAATAAAGAAAGTCTAAAACGGCAAAATTGAAAATATTATGTTCATGGACTATACTGGAAAGTAAATTAAGAAGAATTCAACATTTTACGCATTGCAGAGTGTCCATACATTCATAACATTCACTTATATTACATATACAATTTCAAGGTTAATATCTACGGAATAAACACGAAAATTATAAATCAACTATATAATGGCAATTATAGTTTAAAGAAAATGGCCTAAAAACTCTAATTATGGTCCGAAAATATCAATCAGCCATTTTTTTGCATTAATTATCCCATGGTTAAGAAATGGGGGATATCAATAGTATTTTGCCTACTATCTTTTGTTTATTAGTTAAAGCTCAGCATATGCGTCTATAATGTAGTTGGTTAAAATGTCGAAAACAGCCAAATGACATATTATGCCGCTTCGGGTTCGAGTCGAACTTAGACCGTTTTAATTTTTGCTGATTATTCCAAATATAACTAATGCACATTGACTTCTCCTTATTATTTTCATGTCTTCCTCTTTTATTTATCTTCTCTTTTATCTCCTTTAAGGTATTGGGTGTATAATTAACGCCTTTTTTTCAAAAGGCATTTAAAACTTTATATTAATAAACTGTACTTTATTCTTGAAATAAATACAAAAAATACAAAAGTTTACTATCTTGCTTGAAAAATATTGACAATTGAAGTATAACTGTTGTATTAATTTTATACAATAACAACAAAGAATATGTTTTCATTATCTGAAGAAAAGTTTTGCTAGTTTCATATTTTTCTAAGTTGAAAAGTACCAATAAAGAATCAAAATATTTTAATAACTACAAATAAAATCAATGACAAAATTCTATGAAAAGTTTTTTTGGGGTTTATTGAGACAGGTATTTGTTACTTTACATCAACTAAGAAGTGGTAAGATTGTCAAAAATGAATTTGTAATTTTTGCATCTCACGAGATACATAGTTAATAAAGATTAAAAAACCTGTATCAGATTTATGTGTGCACGCGCGCATATGTAATAGCATCCCTCGAAAAAACAATTACGATAGAATATGAGAAATAGTCAAAATAATTTTCCAACTCTGTTCACTCCGAATCAAAACCTATTGAGTTGATCTGCACCGACTAGTAGTTAAAGCTGTCTGTCTGCCATGACTGAACATTTTTAATGCTTCATACTTTTTTTTTTCGTTGTTTCCATAATCAGAATATACATGTATTCTTTCTTCAAAATGTATAAGTTTAATGTTTTAAATATTAAAGGATGAATTTACTGGACAGCTTTGACTCAAACATGGTTATAGGTGAGCTGTTGTATCTTTCACTCTGATTAAATCGCACAGTATCTGTGTGTTTCTATATTTACCGCAAAGGGTTTATTTGATATTTCGTACCGGCATTACTGTTTTTGTATTAAATGTTAGCAATGATGTTCAATAAAATGAACCGTGCTTCTTTTGCAAATGTCTGTAGCAGTCATCAGCTTCTGGATAATATTTCATACATTTCCAACATACATGTGCTTTACACAGAGTACAGTATATCTTATTGCAGCCACCTTTCTTTTCTATTCCACATCTACATTTCGGGCACCTTTTTCTATTTACTGGATCTCTCCTTAGCCATACGTCAACTTCGTACTTTTCCTTCCCTGCGTTTTTATACATAAAGCAAGAAAGCCCATCGTGATACTGTGTATGACATGAGGTACAAATCCTGACTTGGCACATTGGACATACGAACACATTTCCATTTCGACTTGTCCTATACACAATACTACAGTCTGGTGTAATGCAATATCTGTATGGTTTGCTCTTGTCGCCTACCAAACAAGCCAAAGATGCATCCAATAGAGCCTTTTTCTTTATGTTTCCCACCTTTAACTGAAAGTTTATATCTCTTATCACTAAAGGTTTATTGCAATTTTCTGAAGCGCAAATGATAGGTAGTTGTTTGTATTTCACTGCATTTTGTATTTGGGACGCAAGACAAACTCGACAATATGCATGTCCACAGTATTCAAGTATGTACATATCTGATTCCTCAACAGGGAAAAGACAAATTGGACAGTCCGGTAACTCATTCTCGAAAGCATTTACAACGCTTGATATACATATGTTTTCTTTGATTCTATTTATACATTCTGTAGCCTTTTCAGTCGCTTCTTTTGTGCCAGTAATAGTAATTTCATGTAAACGTGGCTCTAAGTAAACACCTGTTATTCCTGTTTCTTCTTTAAGAACTTCAAAATCTGTGCCATACTTAACTAGTAACGCTTTCATCAGTCCAGGTGGATTTTCGTCCCCTTTGAGACGAATGTCCTTTTCAAGAGAAGATTGTTGTTCCGTGCTGTACACTTTAATCAAATCTACAGCACGATTTCTGTTATGTTGAAGTCCTTGAATGTATACCGTCATTACTCTCTCGTCAGTCAATATTATTGTGTTAGTTTCCTTTTCCACTTCTTTAATATATTCCTTTCCATCTTTTCTAAACATCACTCGAAATTTACAATCATCTTCGCATTTTAATTCTTCTCCGCCAACTATTTCATCAACTTTTGCCTTTGCTTTAGCAAGCTTTTGAAAGGTCAGTGTCTTGATTATTAATGCTACATTACCTGATTTCATATATACTATTTCTATAGTTGTACTTGATTCTCTGTCTTTGTAGCGCGTTATTAAAGTATCGATATCCTCTTTTACTATCTGGAACAAGTTGTTACTAATGTAAACAGTTGAATTGCACTCAAGAGATACATGCACCTTACTCCTATCGATTTGAGCATTTCCATTTATCATTCTTTCTGCAGTCTCGTGACATGTTTGTGGGTCAGTAAACCAAACATGAGCAGTGCAAATAACCGTTTTTTCTCCATATCTCTTTACCTGAACATCAAAGTCATCAGTATTTCCAAAGAAAGAGACCATTTTTGAAATTTGTTTGTTTTTTCCCTCGAGTTCATTACTTTTAAAAATTGCGTTTGTGCGTGGGATGATTATTTTGAATCTATCCATATTATCATTGAAGGACTTTTCAAGAACTTCCAATAAGGCTTTTTTCACGTCTTCTTCAGTTATTTCCTGTGTCAAACCAGTTATGTACAAATCAGACTGTTCTCGAGCAGGAGACACTTCGAGTCTTATCCCGTTAATAATCGGAGCTGAATCTAGAAGTATCGGGATATCCCCTACTTCCGTTACGTTAACAAAACAATAACCCCTTGATAGCCTTCTAAACCACGTGAGTTTCATTTTGAATGACTGGCTATTCAAAGGGATATTATTATGCAATGCTATTTGCTCGCCTACAATTTCTATGTCTGCGTCGTTGTTAATTTCTTCTAATGCTACGG
This sequence comes from Ruditapes philippinarum, assembly GCF_026571515.1. Classification (NCBI taxonomy): domain Eukaryota; kingdom Metazoa; phylum Mollusca; class Bivalvia; order Venerida; family Veneridae; genus Ruditapes; species Ruditapes philippinarum. The sequence goes on along the minus strand of NW_026862878.1, from coordinate 69,149 downwards.
ATGCATCAGTCTGATGAAAATATGTCACATTTCCCCATAGTAATTTTTGTTGGCGTTTCTTTTTAGAAGGCCGCGATATGGATTCAACTTGGCCGTAAAATTCAAATAATTCACGGGCACTTTCTTCTGTTATATGATAATTCTGTGTACTTTCCTTCTGAAAGATTTTGATGGAACGGAATTCATTAGGCAGCAAAACATCAACACCCTCTCCTCCTTCGCGCAAAACAATACGAATGCCACTGTTTTCGTTACCAATATACATTTCTTTTGACTCTCTGAGCAATATACTTGGAATTGGCTCTAGAATTCTCTGCAACATAACGATTGCTTTGTCTATAAATTCTGGGAGACAGAATAAACTTATTTTGCCTTGCTTTTTATTTGTTTCAATGATTACCAAAGTTTCCTCGCATTCTTTTCGAATTCTATCTTCAACGACTTGACGATTTTTATGCATGTTTCCGACGAATTGCCAATATACGTGTTTTCCGACCAAAATATGACATGCAAGTGTAATTTTTTGAGTTTCTAGGAAATTTAAGTCGAAAGATATTTTCCCAGTCGTCAATGCCTCACAAACAGCTTCTTCATTTACTGGTGTTACTCCAGTAATAAAATCTGCAGTTGTTTTTAATGTCCTGTTAAAAACAATCCATGTCGGTTGGTATCCAAGAGACATTATTGCTGATGATGGATGAACCTGTACCCTTTGTTTGCTTTTGAGGATTAGATAACCGGCTGATTCGTGTCCAAGATAATATCCGAGTTCGGAGGACATGCATTCAAACAAAAGATCCTGCACGAGAATATCTGCCTCTTTTGTTGACCTGAAATGATGCTTTATTTTAACACCTGCGTCCTTGTTAAGAGTGTATACTACTTCGTTAATTGTTTCTCTAATCTCTTTCATGACCTTCCCATTAATGTAGTTTCGTTCACACCACTTTCCTTTCTCTTTCTCTGGTTGTGCATTCCATTCCCTGTATACATTCAAATGTGTCAGCAAGTCTCCATTTTGGTGACAGAATTTAGTTTTCTTAACATCTGACAATTTTCTTTCATCTTGTGTCCCAACTCGAAAAAACATTCCTGTCTGATTACAACTTGAAGCTATTACTATGGCTTCTATGCCAATATCCATTTCAATTCCCTTTTTTATCAATACACCTAACTTTGGCTCAACAGGCAACTTTGCAATCAATTTACCAATATCGGTCAAACTCAGATCATGTATAGCACCAAGTTCAGTGAGTTCTAACATTGCATTCTGCATGGATTCAGTAGATGGCGACTGAACGTAATGAAAATTCAGTGGATTAACCCCATACTCCATTAAATTAAGTAAGGCCTTAGAAACTTGTACTCTAAGAATTTCGGGTAGTGCATTCTTTTCCATTCGTCTGAAATCTTCTTCAGTGTAAAGTCTATAACATTTTCCGGATGCCGTTCTTCCAGCACGTCCTTTGCGTTGATTAGCTGAGCTTTGACTGACAGGAGAAACATTGAGTGAGTTTATGTTTTTATTTGCATCATATCTCATCTCTTTAACAACACCTGTATCTATTACAAATTTAATGCCTGGAATAGTTATCGATGTCTCGGCGCAATTTGTCGCGAATACGATCTTCCGCTTACATTTAGGTGTTCTTTCGAATACGATCTGTTGTTCAGCTGTTCTTTGTTTTCCATGCAACTGTAAGCATTGGATTTCTTTCTCATTAACGCGACTTTTCATTTTTTCTACACATCTGTCTGCTTCTAGTGCTGCTGTTACAAAGACAAGAATATCACCTTCTTCAATTTTGGTACTGGTGTGTACTTCAATTGCTTTTCTGAGAGCCTTTTCTTCATAATCTTCTGGAAAGGGATTGTCGAAACAATTTGTTTCATCCCAGAAAGTATCTACAGGAAATGTTTTCCCAGATATCTTCAAAACAGGACATTGTTTATGCCCACCAAAGAAGTCTTTGAAAATAAAGGGATCAATAGTTGCTGAAGTTATTATAACTTTCAGATCAGGTCGTTCACTGATTGACTCTTTCAGCATGCCAAGTAGTAAATCAGTATGAATACTACGCTCATGTGCTTCGTCTATGATAATGCAAGAATATTTTGAAAGAATTCTATCCTGCAAGCATTCATTTAACAAAACATTGTCTGTCATGAAAAGTACCTTTGTTAACCCAGTAGATGTCGTCTTCATTCCAACCTTATAACCAACCACATGACCTACATTACAGGCAAGCTCCGATGCAACGTGTGCTGCAAGACTCAAGGCAGCTATTTTACGAGGCTGTGTGCATGCAATTACACCATTTGCTGAAATTGAATAAATCATATATGATAAACTACAATACATTTATAGAACGTTTCTTACAATCCACATAACATCTGTAGAGGTGGAAACGTAACTTTCATAGTGTGGAAAGGAATTTGTTTGAGCTATACTGTACCTGCAAAGCCAGCTTGATACAGATATTGTACCATCTGTGTTGACTTGCCAGACCCGGTTTCACCAAGAATGATGCAGACCTGATTGTTTCTTATTGCGGTCAGTATATCTTCTCGCCTCGCATAAATTGGTAAAGCTACTGAAAGACGTCGGCATTCAACCCCAAATTCCTTTCTAATTTTGTTCACTTCTTGTTCAAACTTATCATGAGTAATGAGATTTTCAAGGCATGATTTCATGCATGCTATGCAATTTAGGAATTCTACTCTTTGTCTCTCTAATTCTTGTAATTTATCTTTGAATGCATTCTGTTCGTTAAAAATCTTGCCAAATTCAGACATATGAATGCCTTTTTTCAGGAGCTCATTGACACGTGAAAAGTTTTCATAAACATCTCTGATCTTTTTATCGTGCTTGTCTAGCTCTCTTTCAGTTGATTCATCGATTTCCTTGCATGTGTTTTCAAGTTTTGTTTTTCTTTTCAAAGCGTTGTCCACTTCCTCTCCTTCTGCCTCTGTACGTTTGAAAAAACATCGCACTTTGCTAGAAACGTTTCTATTGCTTATATTCAGAAGGTATCGGGCTGCAGAAGCTTTCTTATAACTTTCGAATTTTACTTTTATAATGCTCTTTTTCAAAAGATTTTGTGATGAATGTATATTAGCAACATCTTTGAGTTCAAAGTCAAGAGCGGTCGGATTTCCCATTCTGTGTACTAAAAACTGTTTTAAATTACTGGTTTTAGTGATGTTATCGCCTATTACAATATAGAGATACGTTGTTTTAGCTTGAGCTTTCTTTCCGCTGAAAATATTTTTTCCGTCAGCTTCTGAACATTTCTTATCACACTTCTGGCTTTGTATTTCTTTACCAGTTGTTTCTGACTTAATTTTCTCATGTTTACTACATGTAAAACAATGATTACTTAGTTCCTTCTTTTTCCGTTTTCTTTTCTGATTTACTTCCGACCTGTTGAGGGATTTACTATGTATTGCTTGTTGAGTTTTACATTCGCCACTATAAGATCTAACTGTTTTTCTTTGTTTACAAACTGATCTTGAATCAGGATCATTTACTGTTTTCATGTGGTGGTACACCCCCTTTGATTTTGCCCCTGAACTCTTTACAGCAGCACCCGGTGGGATTTGGCCCCAATTTTCTCGCAAAGATCGTTTGTCAAATTCTTGCATACGTTCCATACTTCTGTCTCGCTTTTTGTTGGTTGTCATAATGCAAAAATCGGCAATTTACAACGCTGTCTATACATTCAGCCTTTCACGGCATCTTATTGTATTTCAGGTCTTCTGAAATGAAACAATTGGTTATGTACAAAATTGAAAAAAACTATAAGCAAAAATTCATTTGATGATTTAAAGATATTTTATTTAGATATTCATCAAATAAAAAAAATCATTGAAGTTAAATAATTGTAGGTTAATGTAAAATTCAGTTTTAGAATAACATTAAAATATATTAACAAAATAAGAATTGCGTTTACATTGCGTATCTGTTCATATGAAATTAACAATGTAAAAATTATTGCATAGAAAAACCTGTCTATAGACTTTTGAAATATTTGAACTAATTGTTGAACTTAGACGTTTAAATCACAAAAGGACATTGCGTGATTACACAAGATAAATTATCGTGATTTATATTTAACCTGTGAATTAAAAGATAACACTACGAAAAATATGGTTTATCTAACTACGTATAATCAATATAATCAATATTCAAACAATTAAACGATTTTTAAAAAGTAATACGTTTCAAATTTATTTAGAAAACTTGCCTTATCTGCATGAGATAAAACTACTTGCCTACAAAATGTGATAAAATTGTATTTGACACAACTTTCGCTTTCAATCATTTTTTTTCAACGTTAATTGTTTCATATATACAAATACATGTTTTTGTTCACATGATAATTGATCTTGGACAAAAAGTCTTATACTGCTGATTCAATAAGTAGTTGGTCATTTGCAGATAAATTGGTAATTGCCAGTTCGTTATCCTGGAAAGCCAGTTAGGCGGAACGTCCGCCGAGATATGACCAAAACCTGTAAAACCGACGTAAAATAAGAGACAAACAAATAAATTATTACAACAAAGTTTGAATAGTTACCTGTAACTAAACTACATTTCCTCTAAATATCCATTTTCTTATTTCACTGGAAGGTTTATAAATACACACACCGATAAAATGTTGAATGTGCAATGAGGAAAATTGGATTCTTTCCAGATTGTACAAAATTTATAGGCCAAATAAATATAAATTTCAGTGTCATTTTTAAAGGGTTTAACTACATGGGTTTATTAGACAAATACCTTACAAAAACCTTAATTTCAAATTTGAAAATGAATATATGTTTTCTTACATGCGAATATAATTGTTGCTGTTGTTTTCCACCTACAGGGACTCCACTAACCTAAAAAAAGCCTAAACAAATGAAATCTAAAAAATCTTACATTGATCAACTATTCTCAGAATAAAATTAAAAGGCAGTATTTAATGCCAATTTAAGTCCGAATTGAGTTACAAAATAAAACTTTTATTTTAGAATAAACGAAGTAATGAATGATCTGAAATGTTGCACACATCAGCATCAACTTGTATAAAATGTTTCCAACGAATTCCAGTCTCGCCAAATCATAAAACAAACTTTCAGTGTAAATCAACACTTAGATACAACTTCGGTGTTGGTGAGTTTAAATGACGTCAAACGTTTAACTTTTTACAACAGATGAAAACCCACGTGTACTCTTTGATAAGATAACTACAAAGTTCCTTGAAAAGTTCTCAAGATTTAAAATTTAAAAAAGGATATCATGCAAAAAAAAAGCATGATGTTCCTTAAAGATTTATTTTAATTGATAAATTTAATTATTCAAGATATAGACGTCGTGTTAACAAAGACATTACTGTTGATGGTACTGATGGAGTGTTAAAGAATATAGTTAGGTTATAAAATGGAGAAACATGTATATTAAGTCTTTTCTTGGAGTTTTGCTTTCTACAATATAGCGATTTTCTTAAAGGGATTTGTTTTAGTAACCGTTTAAAAATAACTTTAATTTAAATTTAAAAATATTAAATCGCTCCTAAAATATGTTGCTTTTTTAATTTGACTTTAAATGATTGGCTGTGATATGCAGGCTTCTTTTCCTTATTCCAGCAGTAAATTTTGTGTTTCTTGTTTTGAGACACGCGCATTCTTGGAAGGCCGATGACACGCTCGTTCCTGAAATAATACGTACACTAAGGACAGAAGTGGTCTCTTATCAACAAAGTTGATATTAAAACCCAACCAAAGTACACAATGTATCAACATTCTATTATCTGCTTGCTTATACTGAATTTAAATGATATTAATCATAAATCAATAAATTTTATCTTCGTTAAGTTATAATGGATAAAACGCACCAAACACAAACTTTTTGGAAGTCGGTCGTTTGCAAAAAAAAAACAAAAACAAAAAAAAAAAAAACAAATAAACCTTTATCATGTTGAACATATTTTCCCAAAGTTACGAGTCCTCAATATATCGATTTTTATTTCAAATGCACGACATCCGGAACATTTTGATGTTTACCTTGTACCCCTCGGTCTCAGAAATGAATGACAAATAGTCAAATAATAGTACATACACGCTCAGGCAACTACGAATAAGTTGTGCATCGGCTGCCATTAAATAATATTGTAATCCTCATTACTCTTTACATTAATTTATGTAATGAATATACATGTAATATGCAAAGATGGTCTCGGCATTTCCTCAGTAAAGCAGTACCACGGTCATATCAGTGTATCAACACTGTATTTGTCACGCCTCGTTAGCTATCAACACTGTATTTACTATCAACGCTGTATTTGTCATGCGACATTGGCTATCATTAGATATCAACACTGTATTTGCTATAAACCCTGTATTTGTCACGCTACATTGGCTATCATTAGATATCAATACTGTATTTGCTATCAACCCTGTACAGTAAAGTCTCGCTATTGAGACCTCTTTGGGGTCCTGGTAAAAATGGTCTTATTATTATCGAGTCGGTCTTAATTTGGAGACCCATGTTAATTTTTACTATTATATGTATTCTGGAGTAGGAGGATATCATTAGCGATTGGGATCATTGAAACATAGCTGTTTGAATAACATAAACCAATTAACATGAATTTTATTCAACAAAAAGATTATTTATTTATTGAAATTATCACTTTTATGCACCATTTTATACAACTAAAAACGACATCGAAAAGAATTTTTTTATTTTCAACAGTTTTCTCAAGAAAATATCATTTTAATCATTGTTGTTCAGTTGTTGAGTTCTGGTGATCTCTTGCATACTCATTTTTTGTTGGATGCATTATTTCCCCCACCACTATTGTTCTTTTGTTTCAGGGTTATTCGGACCTAAAATTAAAAAAAATACGTTTTTTAGTTTAAGTAAAATTAAATCGTATCTATAATTGTTAAAAGATCTATTGCCATCCATTTAAAACATCATAAATCAATTTTATTTTTTGTTCTGAATTAATTATTTTCCGTTTATGATTCTAAATTTTATTTCAAAAGACAATTGTTATTAAATTTGCAAAAGCTGTAAAAGTTCTGACTCCGAATTATAAAATATCTATTTTTATTCAACATAGACGAAATAATCTACCTATCCGAAAGTGTGTGTTGTTAACGCATCGGTCGTCTTTCTACGATTCGCATCAATCCAGAATAATAATTGACAGGAACGTTGACACATTTAATCCAATTCCTTTTAATCACAAACTGCTAATCTCACTGATATCTCATCTATAGACACTTGAAATTCAAACTGTAAATTGATATTTTGAATGTCTCTTCCGTGTACCGCAAATCGTTCAAACCTTCATGGCGGTTGTCGTTAAGTGTTGTAAAATTGTTTGTTTATTGGAGATAATGGATGACATGTACAATTTAGCGAGCAGAATTAATTAGTGGCCGTTTTATTGGACCCCGTTTGCATTGTTAAGTGACATTTTGAACCTTTAAAAGCGGTCGTAATACGTAGTAGCGGGTCGGTCGTAATTTCGGGCCTTACGACCATTTAATTATTATATAGGCAAAAAATCGGGACCGGAAAAAGCGGTCCTAATATCGAATTGCCCGTAATTTAGGATCGGTCGTAAAGCGAAACTTTACTGTATTTGTCATGCGGCATTGGCTACCATTAGATATCAACACTGTATTTGCTATCAACGCTGTATTTGTCACGCGACATTAGCTATCAACACTGTATTTGTCACGCGACATAAGCTATCAACACTGTATTTGTTATAAAAGCTGTTTTGTCACGCGACATTAGGCATCAACACTGTATTTGCCACGCGACATTAGCTATCAACACTGTATTTGCTATCAACGCTGTATTTGTCACGCGACATTAGCTATCAACACAGTATTTGTCACGCGACATTAGCTATCAACACTGTATTTGCTATCAATGCTGTATTTGTCACGCGACATTATAGCTATCATTATATATCAACACTGTATTTGCTATCAAAGCTGTTTTTGTCACGCGACAATAGCTATCAACACTGCATTTGTCACGCGGCATCAAAATACCGTCAAAATAAAGATATAACTGCTTAGTTATATCTTTATTTTGATGGTACATGTGTATTTTTTTATATCAAAATCATTATCTTACAAATATTTTCATAAATAAAATATGAAATTTATGTAGAAATGTTTAATCTTAAAGGCACTGTAAAAAAATAATCAAAAATGAATATATGAACAGTTCAAGCTTGCCCTTGAACATCATGGCGCATATTTCACCGCAGAAAATGTTTCTACAGGGCATCAAATAGCAAAATATCTCAACACGTAACAAAATTAGTTGGACCGAAAAAGAGGCCTAAGATGTGGCGAATAAACATCCACGTACATGTTTTTGGTTTTCATCTTTTTCTATCCTACTACTGATTAAAATGTAGGTGTTTTATCTAGCCGTGTCATTGATCAATGTATATACACGATAGGCAAACCATGTGACATTTTGTCAGCTTTATGTATAAATCGATAATAAGATTAGATTGTTAAACATGTACATGAAAAATGTACATTATTTGGTGCAAAATCCCTCCAACGCAACAATTTTCCAATCCTCTTGTTAATCACTGTGAGGAATTTGACGATTTCCTTGTAACTTTGGAAAAAAAAACACACGCTAGTTTAACTTTTGCTAAGCAATTTGTATTTTCTATTAATAAAGATATATCATTAATGCTAAGTACACAGTTTACCTTGTCTGTTTTTCTCAGGTTTTGGACTTTTTTCGCAATGCCTTCTAAATGAAATACATGTTATTTTACATTCACGTTGGTTATCTTTCCACATATGTATATTTCCCGGCCATTCAAATAAAAAATAACTATCTAAATTTCAGTATTCACATTTTCTGATATTTTGAGATGAATCGTACATAACTTAGCAATAACCGGAAAGAGTATGCCAGATAACCCGATAATAATAATAATAAGTCAACGGCAAGAAAGGAAGTCTACCGATGGTAGACATTCTGTTAAATGTACACATTTTAATTTGCCCATATCTACGGTGGCACAAAGGTGACGTGTGTGTTTTTTATTTCTTTTGTGCGCACGCGATACTATGTCATGGCCACGAGTTACTAAGTGGTGCGCACGAGATAATTAAGTAGTGCGCACGTGATAATATGTCGTGGTGACTAGCTACTAAGTCGTGCGCACGATACATTATGTCGTGTCAACGAGTTACTTAGTCGTGCGCACGAGATAATTAAGTGGTGCGCGCGAGATACTCTGTCGTACTATAGTATTAGCAAGGCCGATAAACTTGAATATTAACCTCATACAATTATTGAACCAAGTTTGGGGACCTTTCTGTTTAAAACGTGTCAAAGTTAAATCGTATACATATACATGCACAGTGCGTTAACTGGACAGCAGGTATTAGTTATTCGCACTCCAGAGCATACCCATTGATTGGTTCATTTTTGCTCGGCTTTACTTATTGTGACTGCAGAGAAAGCATATTCAGATGCTCGTTCATTTGTAACATTTTTCTGGGGTTTAATATTGTGATAATAGGGAACGTGTTTTTATGTTTGACTATGATACAAAAGAGAAAGAACACCAAAAGACTTGACAATCTGATTTATACTACGCCCCCTCGTACAAATCAGATAATCTCGTGTTTCGATGCTCTTTCTATTACTTGTATTATATTTTACATGGTACACCGACAATTTCATGCTTTTCTTTAACATGAAACATGCCCTATATTCCATTCTTGAATTCAAAAATAGCAGTTATTATCCAATCATAGAAAACTAACTGTTAGCACAATTGTTTGTATTGTTTAAAGTCATCTTGATTTGTCTACTATAACATTCATTACTTTATTTTCTTAATACATATTCTATGCTTTATTTAAATACCTTTCTGAAGTGTTTCAGCGTTTAAGAACTTTTTTGCACCAAATTTAATAACACAAAGTAAAAAGAAAAACAACAACAAAACCAGTTCAAGATTTTATTTAGATTATATATAAACATCAACCTTTATACACACATTCAATAAAAATTTCACACTAGATTCTCAAAATATATATCCATATAGTTCAAAACAATGTTAAAATATGATTAATGGTAATAATAATGTTGAAAGAAACAACATAGAAATAAGTGATAAAGAGGACAAAAATTTGCTAACTCTGCTCTAGATCATTACTTGATCGTTTGAAGATAAGAGGTCTGCAAATTTTCTCATTTAAAATAAATTTTTATACAGGTGTATTGCTTTTCGATCTAGTGGTTCATTAAAGAAAAATGTAGCACACACTTGCTAACGGACATAAAACTATACAGTAACATTACATGATACTTCACTGAGGGTAGAAAACAACTCAAAGGCACATTATGCCTCAGAAATTCATATTTTTCAATTCTTTATCAATTTCAAATATGTGTTTAATAATGTTTGAATTATGAATTTAGAGCATGTTAGAAGTTTAACAAGTTTACTTAACAAAGTAGGGTGAACGTGAAGCAATGTGTCGTTAAGGTAGCAAAATGTAAACAAGTAGTATTTTGACTTCTATACAAAATATTAATTCAATAAAGTTGTATCAATTGCAAACATAGCAAAAGAATGAACCGTTAGTTCGTCTTTGTGGCAAATGAGTATATTTGGGAATCTGTAAAAAATGAAATATTTTAAGAAATAAGAATGAAGGCATTTCTGAGGCATAACGGGCCTTTAAAAACATATTGAAACAATCTTACTACATATCTATTAAATTTTGATGATTTTCTTTTCTTTTTTCTTTTTTTTTCTTCATTTTACAAAAACCGGAGTTTTTTTCAAAATTCTGAACATCTAGAATTGGTGTTGCTCTTTTAAAACAATAAGTTATCTTTACCACATTTCTATCACTTGGTAACTTCTTATTCACATATAAGCATAAATTCAATTGATAAATACAGGACAAACAAGAATATCACTTTTACAAAGCGATGTATGCACCCCGAAACTGCACAATTGTCAATGTATTTCAATAGACATCAGTTTATAAATAAAGCAATAAGTGTAAAAATCTAATTTTAGCGCAAGTGACCTTGACCCCTAATAAACTTAAGTAAGATGACAACCTAGATACAATGTATATACCTATCAATTATGAAATACACCAGTCAATAAATAAAGGCTGCATTTTAATTAATCAATCTCGTAACCTTGACCATGACGGATGTGACCACTTTCTCCACCAAAATTTATAAGACCATCCAAGACTTTTACCTACCAAAAAGGAAAAACTTCGGTCTATTAAAATAGGTAGTATAAAAAGTATAAAACTCTATTTTAGCACTGGTGACCTTACCTTAGTGTCTCCTTATTCAACCAAAAGTTAGAGGACCACCTAATTTATGTTTCTACTAAATATGAAAACTATGTGAAGTTTCAATAAATTATTATTCATAGTTTGGAAATAACACTCCGGTTAAGCAAGTATTATTAACATAAGGAAGGTTATTTATATCACTGGTCTTCATCACAGTGTGTAGTCTAATTCAAAATCCTTCAAACCTTTTAAAGTTATTCCCGTTACAACGAGAATTTGATGGATGGGCGGACAAGGCGGCGACTATATGATCTCCCTTCGAGGAGCATAAAAATCAAATAAGCAACAAAATGAGCTGCGGGATACACACTTGCGTGTATAAATATTGTACAAGGAAACAAAACAGTAATCTTTCTACAGTATCACGCAACATGTCATGAAAATAGCAAAGGCAATGTCGTAAACTATATTGTTAAATTCCAACGTGATTACCAAATGTACATCAACTACATATTAAAATTATTAAAATGTAATAAAGTTTTAAAAGTTTTATAATAATCAAGATTACCATTATCATAAATAGCCAAACATACATGCTTTTAATACAATGTGCATATTTCATTAAAGGAAGTTTGATACATAAACAAATGTATCGAGATATATTACACCGCAAGGCTACATTTCTGTCTATAAGCGATATAATTGAAAACTTATAACAATGTATGTGGGTTACAGCGCTCAATAGATAAATAAAATTTACAACCTACCCTTGAATCATAGAATATATTTTTGATGTTCACTATGACTGTGAGAAAACCACAGACTAATGCATTTTGTGTTTTTCCAAGTACACAAAACAATGTTTATATGATTTAAATCAGTTATTTGTCAATTATGCTAAATCATGTCAGAAATTAACTAATCTTGTCAAAAACTAAGTAATCATTTCAAAAACAAACTAGAAATATGTCCATAGAATGTTTACATGATTTAAATCAATTATTTGTCAAATAATTATGCTAAATCATGTCAAAAAAAAAATTAATCGTTTCAAAAAAGTAATCATTTCAAAAACTAACTAGAAATATGTCCATATAATGTTTACATGATAAATCAATTATTTGTCAAATATGCTAAATCATGTCAAAAACTAACTAATCTTGTCAAAAACTAATTAGAAATATGTCCATAGGACATGCATTTTCTAACATTCCACTGTGTTATCAGTCTTCTGACAGTACAGTAGGACAGTATTACATACGGACTAAGGACATTCTACTCGACTCCCCTACCCCTAAGTGGTTGGGGCATAAAAAAAGACATTAAACTTTCCAATGTTGACATCTTGATATATCCACATATTGAGATGCACGAATTTCAAATCTAAATTTTAAAAACTCAAGTATGCTTAAAATACATAAAAAAAACATGCAAAACCCTGGATGTACAACTACGAGTATAATTGCAGGCAAACATTCTTGTTAAGTTTCTTGACTCTCTGTCAAATACTTATTGAGCTACGCACGGCACACAAGTTGAAAATTGCAATAACTCGAACAAAACTTTTATATAAAAAAATAAAACCACGGGTGTACATTTTCAGTTGCAGATTAACAGTCTTATCAAGTTTGTTGACTCTAGCTTTAGCACTTTTAGAGGCACATTTTAAAACGGTTTTTACATAGTCAAGGGCACATGCTGACTAACATATAATTATGTAGTGTCATGATTCTTGTTTAAATACCCTAGAGTAGGGGCATATATTTCAATTTCTAAATAACTATTTGACAGAAAACAAGTTGCGTGAAAAGTAATAATGTATAATATGTAAAGTTCATCTGAATAAATAAACAATAATAATGATAAACAAGTTATATAGATATTACATATAATTCAAATATGTGTAACCATATGAGGTTATGGGAGTCAAAAAATCTCATACTTTGGCTCTTCCGATCAATATGGAAAAAACTAACATACATTTAGTCTAGCAAACCATATTCTAATCCCATATGAACAACAAATTGTTTTGAATAGCCTAAAGGAAAATTTTTGTATTCATACCTTCTTCCGGAAACATCCGACTGACTGTGCATGATTTATTTTATACAAAGTTACCATGGACAGAATCTACATGCTTCATGTAATCACCTACTTCTGAAAAGAATGTCATACACGACCAACAGATGTTTGCTCTACACATTGAACATTGCATATGGTTGCATCCGCCCGTTTTTTCGATTCCATAGTTGCATTTTGGGCATACTTTTCTATTTGAAGGATCCTCTTTCATCCATTCGAGCATAGAGTCTCCCTCTTTTCTGGCGACGTTATACATTGAACATGTCAGACCCTCGTGATATGGAATATGACAAGTGGTACAAATCTTTATACGACATGTCGGACAAAAGAATAACTTTCCATTTTTAGTAACTCTGTACACCATACCACAGTCCGGTGTTATACAAAAACGAAAATCCTTACTTCGTGTATTAACAAAGCATGACAAAGCTGAATCTAGAAGATCTTTTCTCTTGATGGATCCCATTTTGACTTGTGTATTAATATCTCTAATCACGAGTAGCTTGTTGCAATTCTCAGCAGCGCAAGACACAGGAAGCTGTCGACCAGTAACAGCATGACGTATGTATGACTTCAAACATACTTTACAGTATGCATGACCGCAATACTCAAGACTACAAATGTCAGATTCTTTAACGGGACATAAACATATAGGACAGTCTGGTAAGTCATTTATGTGTTTTCTTCCCTCTTCCTTTTTTATCAATTCTTCTTTTAAGCTATTCACGAGCTGAAGAGCTTTTCCAATGGCTTCACTTCTCCCAGATATAGCGATTTCATGAAGTCTCAAGTTAAGTTCTACCCCTGACACATCGGTTTCCTTTTTGAAGTCATCAAAGGTTATCCCATATTTCATTAATAAAACTTTCATCAAACCAGGTGGATTGTCTTCCCCTTTTAGACGTATTACCGTTTCTTCAGTACCAGAGTGAATTTTCATATATTCTTCAATAAATGAAGTAGCCCTCCTTCTATTTGAAATCAGACCTTGTATTGTAACTGTCATGTCTCTCTCATCAACTATTATCATGGCCTTCGTTTCTTTTTCAATCTCTTGTGCCCTTTGCTTTCCATTTTTAGTGAACATTACTTTAATGTTTTTTGTGCTTTCCCAACAAAGTGTATCTCCACCAATTACATTTTGGAACTTAAGTTTAGCTTGTGCAAGCTCTAATGGAGAATCAGCTCTTATTTCGAGTGAAAAATGGCCCGACTTCAATGTTTTAAGGTCTAAGACCGTACTTGAATGTGCATGCGTATGCTCATCAATTAATCCTTGAAAATCGTCTTTTACAAGTTCATAAAGTCCCTTCTTGATGTGCAAAGATGCTTTGCATTCCAAACTGACCTGTATCTTTTTTCCCTCGCATTTTTCCTGACTTTGAATCAATTTCATTGCAGTATCATTGCATAATTGTGGGTCTGAAAAAGTTACGAAAGCTACACAAATAGCTGCTTGTTGCCTATATTCCCTTACATGTAACCGAAAAGATTCCCTGTCTGCAAACTTTGATACAACTCTATACAATTCATCTTGTTGCCTAGTCCTTTCATTTGCATTCCAAATTACATTCGTACGTGGGATAACAACACGAAACCGGTCTTGGCAAGCGTTGGTGGATATGCCTAGTACTTCTCCTAGAGCTGTTTTGACACTTTCATCAGTGACATCTGCAGGCAAATATTTTATAAACAGATCTGACTGTTGTTTGCTTAAAGAAATACTAACAGGGACACCGTTGACCTTTGGCGACGACATTAAAAGAATCGGGCGATCTTCAGGCCGATTTGTTGTGACGAAGCAGTGTCCTTTGGAGGGCCGACGGCACCACGTCAGTTTCATTGTAAAACCTTGCTGAGCAAGTGTATTCTGAAATGTATTTGGTTCTAGCTTTATTTTGGCATTTCTGTCATTATTAACATGTTGAAATGCAGCAACAGCATCATTTTGGTGAGTGAATGTCACTTTTCCCCAAAACTGATTATTGCCCTGTTTGTTTCCAGTTTGTCTCCAAATCTGTTCAATTGGTCCGTAAGGCATTAACAGTTTTCTAATGCTACCTTCATCAATTTTAGTTCTAAAATTGCACTCCTTTAGAATTATTTTGAGGGATCGGTATTCATTTGGCATGAGCACTTCTACAACACGTCCTCCCTCCCTCAAAACGGCTCTAAAACCACTTCTTTCATCTCCAATATGCTCTTCCCTTGACTCATATCGTAAAAGTTCTGGCATTGGTTCAATGACAGACCTCAGCAGTGCCGATGCCTTTTCAACATATTGTGACAAACAAAATAAACTGACATCTCCCCGTCTGTTATTTGCTTCAACAACGACTAAAGATTCATCACATTCTTTTGAAATATCTTCTTCAACCTTTCTGCGGTTTTTATGGAGTGGACCAACAAACTTCCATTTAACATGTTTTCCAACAGGTAATTTCAGTGCTAGCTTCAACCTCAGACTTTCAAGAGCAGTTAAATTGACATTAAGAATTCGACTTTCTATAGCGTCTGTTATAGCCTTGTCTGACACTGGTGTTACTTCTGTCATAAAATCTTCAGAGGTTTTCAGAACTTTGTTAAATACCACCCAGCTTGGTTGGAGACCTAAAGCTAAAATAGCGCACGAAGGATGCAGCATCACGCGCTGGTTTCGGTTTACAATAAGATATCCAGCGCCTTCATGTCCCAAGAAATAGCCAATATTTGCGACCATAATGTCAAATATTAAACGTTGTATTTGTGGATCTACTTTTTCAGGCTGCTTAAATTCATACTTAATCTTAATACCTAAATCTTTTTTAAGTATTGATGAAATTTCGTTTGTCGTATCTCGAACCCCTTTTATTGCCTTTCCATTTATACTGTTGCTGTCGCACCAACTGCCTTTCCCTTTTTCTGGTATTTTGTTCCATTCTCTAAACACATTCAGCATTGTAAGTAAGTCTCCTCCTTTATGACAAAATTTCATCTTCTTTAAATCGGCTGCTCGTTTCTCCTCCAGTGTTCCGACACGGTAAAATATTCCACTTTGATTACAACAAGAAGCAACTACGAGAGCTTCATTTACAATATCAGATTCAATTCCTTTCTTTATAAGTAAGCCGAGTTTTGGCTCAAGTGGCAATTTTGCAATCCATTTACCAAGCTCTGTTATGCCTGCTTTATTTGTTGCTCCGATACTCATCAACTCGTCCATGGCTGATTTCATTGTTTCGTGTGACGGTGATTGGACGTAGTCAAATTTCATTGGATCTACCCCTAGTTCTAACAATTTAAGTAAAGCCTGTGACACTTGTATTCTAAGTATTTCAGGACATGATGTTGTTTCCATATTACTGTACTCTTCTTCTGAGTACAATCTATAACAAATGCCAGATGTTGTTCTCCCAGCACGTCCTTTACGTTGATTTGCTGAGCTTTTACTGACTGATACGACATTCAACGAATTCATGTTTTTCTTTGGGTTAAATCTCATCTCCTTGACAACTCCTGTATCCACCACAAACTTTATGCCTGGAATTGTAATAGATGTTTCAGCACTGTTAGTAGCAAAAACAATCTTCCGCTTTCCTCTAGGTGTTTTTTCAAAGACAAGTTGTTGCTCTTCTGGTTTAAGTCTACCATGAAGTTGCAGGCAATGAACATTAGTATCTCCTCGTTCAGATAATTTCTCTGCACATCTTTCTATTTCAGCTACAGCAGTAAGAAAAACAAGAATATCTCCTGCATCTATAGCTGTTGAATTATGAATTTCAATCGCCTTGTTTAGAGCTTTTGATTCATAATCTTCCGGAAAGGCTCTTTCTGAAAAGTAGTCATATTCCCAATATACATCTACCGGAAATGCTCTCCCAGAGACTTTTAGGACAGGACAAAGATCTTTTCCACCAAAGTATTTTACAAATATATCTGGCTCTATCGTAGCGGATGTTATGATAACTTTAAGTTCTGGTCTTTCCTTTAAAGCTTGCTTTAGCATACCAAGAAGCAAATCAGTGTAAATACTCCGTTCGTGCGCTTCATCGATTAAGATACACGAGTACTGTTTTAAAACCCTATCAGCTAAGCATTCATTTAGAAGTATGTGATCAGTCATATACATAACCTTTGTTATCGTTGTCAATTTCTTTTGCATTCCAACTTTATAACCAACAATCTGACCAACTCTCGATGCTAGTTCTGCAGAAACATGTGTCGCAAGACTGACTGCAGCTATTTTTCTAGGTTGGGTACAGGCAATGAGTCCTTTTGCTAAAGAGATAAAAAAAGTACAAAACTGGTTCTGGTAAGTACAATATTTTCTATAACATAATTATAATAATGAAAAACGTGCATGTGAAGATAAGACAATGTGCTTAACTCATTGAGAACAGCTTCAACGTTTTTAATCTTTGTCACCAAACATAATATTCACATTTCGTGACGCAAAGAAAATTACATTATGTCCATATACTTCTCTTGCTGCTGTTCATCATTAAAAAAACTTAATACTTATGAAGTGTTGTATTTGAATTTATACGTATATATAATTATACCAATAATATTGATGATCGTTAGTAATATGGTTCATATGGTTATATTTACCTGCAAACCCAGATTGATATAAATACTGGACCATCTGAGTCGACTTGCCTGAACCAGTCTCACCGAGTATCACACACACCTGGTTTTCCTTGATCGTATTAAGGATGTCTTCACGTCTTGCGTACATAGGTAAAGATGTTGAAAACCGTCTACACTCAACACCAAAAGCTGTTCTCACCTCTTGCAATTCTTTCTCAAATTTGTCACAATTTAAGAGAGATTGCATCTTGTCTTTCATACATTGCATGTATCTATTAAACTCTTTTCTCTGTCTTGCAAACTCTTCCAACTTATCTTCAAAAGCAGACTTTTCATTGCTTAGTTTATCGAACTCGGGAAGGGAAACCCCGCTTTTATTTCTAAGCTGTGCATCAATGTCAGTGAGTTTGTCACGAATTTCATTTATTTTCGCATCATGCCTCTCGATGAAAGATTCAGCTCGTTCAACAATTTCCTTGTGTGCTTTGTCGATTTGTTCCTGTCTTTGTTTAGCAGTGTCAACAACTTCTCCTTCCGCTTCTGTCCTATCCAAGGAGCAAATAAGCTTATTTGGTACGTTTCTATTACTTTTATGGAGTAAATGTTTTCCAAGAGAAGCTTTGTTAAAACTTTCAAACTCCAGGTAGATAACGTTTTTTATTCTACCATCTTTTTTGATATTTGTGACCTTTGTCACTAAAAAGTCAAGTTCTCTCGGGTTGCCCATTCTAGACAATAAAAAGCTTTTTAAGTTTCTGTTCTCAGTTACTTTGTCACCTGTTACAACATACAGGATTGTTCTCTTAGCCTGGTGTTTCTTAGGCACATTTTGTCTACCGTGAAAAGCCTCATCATGTCTTTGAGTTGATTTTGTACTACTTCTCCCTCGCTGATCTTCTCTTTCACTGCCATTTGTGTCTTTTCCGGACCTATTGTACGGCTGTTCATTCTTCTCTCCTCTTACATTCTTCTCTGTCGGTATAGTTTGTTCCCTTTGAAAAGAATGGTTATGTCTCATTGAATTTTTCCGCCAGTCAGTAACATCTTCTTTACTTTGCCTACTTGCCATGCTGAATATATGCAACTGCGACTGTAATCTGTAAAAACATAGTTGTTGCGGTTTTATAAAAATAATTTTGTAAGTAGAAGTTAACTAGACTATGCAACACACCAAATATCTAAGCTCTATGCCTTGTCCTTAACAACAGTCACAGCCTAGCGGGGACCACGCTCGACTTTTTCGTATTTCAAAAATTAAACACATCAGAGAAAGAATATTAAAGTTAAGTGTACTACTTCAAAAATAATTTTTGTATCAAATAAAATTTTTTATCTTATATTTGACCTTGACGATCATTGGTCAAGGTTGCAACTGAATTAATTATGATGTCAATTGTTTCATAAGTGCTCTTTTGTCCAAGATGTATCAAAATCAATGACTAAATAAAAAAAGGAAAATTGTCAGCAAATTTCAATAATTTGACTCTGACAGTCAATGCCAATTAAAGTTCAAGGACATAATATCAGAATAATTCAACATTGTGGTTTTGTCATATGTGCTTGTTTCTTCAAGTATGAATCAAATCTGTAAATATTTCAATACAGCTATACAATTTAAGGACATTTAAATTAAGGTTAAAATCATATTTAAAAAATCAACATAAAGTCACGGTATATATTAAATACATAAATAAATAACAATGTTATGCCCAATTGTAGCTAATTTCAATAATTTGACATTTAGTGTCAAAGTCAAATTAAGTTCAAGTTCAATTTAACCTTCTTCAATGTCTTGTCATAAGGATTGTTATGCATAAGTCTGAATAAATCAATTCATTACTTACAAAGTTAAAGCCAATTATAACAAAAATCAAGCAAAATTATTTATTTTGACTTTCAAGGTCAAAGCCATTGATGCGTGTTGATGCGTGAAGATAATAATCAATCTGATTTATTTTAAGGACTTGCCCAAAAGATTGTTTAGTCAAATATGAAGACAATCCATTTATAAATAACAAAGTTATGAAATTATAGTGAAAATCAAGCAAAATTCAAGCACTTGACCTTGAAGGTCAAAGTCTTTAATGAGTCAAGAACTTCATTAATGAGTCAAGGTCAAGTTCAGTCTTGTGTACGTAAAGGTATTTTCCTAAGAGTTGCTGTATCCACGTATGAAGACAATCAATAAAGAAATAAAAATATAATGACCAACGTTAAGTTTCATGACTGTAAAAAGCAACGGGTTCGAGCATTTTGAATGAGCAATAGCTTGACCTTCGATTTAATTAATATATTTAGTCCCTTTGACCTTTAAACTAGAGACTTCAAAATATATAGGGGTCATTAACTACATATGACCAATCAATACGTGAGATATGAAAACTTTGTGATAAATAGTTTTCAAGACAATGAGCAGAAACCATTCTGACATTTAAAGGTCCCAGTGATCTTGACCTTTGTAATAGTGACACCAAAATCAATAAAGTTCATCTTCTTCCTAGTATGACCAATCAATATGTGAAATGTGAAGACTTTGTTATAATTAGTTTTCACGATAACGATCGGAAACCATTCTGACATTTAATGCACCTGTGACCATGACCTTTGAACTAGTGACCCGGCTGACCCCAAAATCAAAAGGGGTCATCTACTACATAAGACCAATCACAATCAATATGAATAATATGAATAACTTATGATAACTAATTTTCAAGCGGAAGCTATTCTGACATTGGCATCTGTGACCTTGGCCTTTGAATTACTGACCCCAAAATCAACATGGGTCATTTACTATATATGACCAATCAACATATGAAATATTAAGACTTTGTGAAAGTTTACATGATAATGAGCGGAAACTATTCTAATGTTCGAGGCCACTGTGACCTTGACCTCTCACCAAGTGACCCCAAAATCTGGGTGTGGAATATCAAGACTTCGTGATAAGTAGTTTCTAAGATAATCAGCGGAAATCATGTGGTCTACCGACAGACAGACCAGAAGACAGACCGACATAAGCAAAACGATATATCCTATCTTTTTCACAGTCTAGGCCATTTAAAGTAATTGGGGTTTGGGAAAAAAGGTTTTTCTATATAACACTCTGTTATAAATTTTTTTATAATAACAACAATAGCAAACACAAGTATCAGATTTAAGATCTCGTGTGATTTGAATGTCATATTGGAATTGCTCCCTTCACCAGTAAAGCTGGAATTCGACATACAACCTTCACTGTATTGTTGCGTCGTAACAACACCCCCCCCCCCCTTCCCCCTAAAAATGAATGTAAATTGAAAGTGAAAGTGTGTCTCTGCCTGCTGAGTATATGTTAATGTTCATCAAAACTTTATAAGCCGCTATTTAACATTTTTGTTTTTCATCTGATGCGGCATTAAAGTTTTGGATTAGACACGTTACGAAACCTAACCAGAATAACATAAGTTGATTTATTCTTGTTTTTCACTTGCAAATACACTTGACCCAATCAATTCTTGTGCATTTTACGATAAAACACTTATTTTAATATCGTTCTATACCAATTAAAGTATCAAAATATTAATACCGTCATTAAAATTGCCTATTTAACTATAAAACATCAATTTACGCCATTACATTCAGGTGTCACGCGAGACCTCGTATGACGTCATTCGCGGGAACAGATTTGAATAGAGTAGTGTACTATATTTAGAATATTTGTTGACATGATTCGATGTTTTTATTCAAGATAATGTTTTTATTTATTTTCATAATTTTTAAGAGCTTAAATATGATTTTATTGAATATAAAAGTCAGTAAATCACCTTTTTCAATATCTTTAAAAAAAAAAAGTTATTTATAAAAATATTGGAGGCACAAGGGTTCATAAAGGTCAATCTCGTAATCACGTGGTCAAACATTTTGGCAATATGGCGGCCAAGTGCCGAAATTTTTACCCGTCGGAAACTATTAGGTAGTTTATGTTCGTAATAAGATTTTTATTTGTCCATCCTTGGCTTTTCAACAGATTATATATAGTTTTATCAAGGTATGCTTCACTTTACTTCATGGCATGTTCGATGAATAAATATGAGCGTGTCAGATTCCTGGCACGATTATTGGTGGACTTTCCCTACGGGGTTATCTTCAGCGTTCACAGGACTATGTCATAAGTGAATAAAAATTTAAACTAAACAGTTACTTACTTATAATCCTGCAAAAAATGTACCCTTTCTGATTATGTACGGTTACGTAATTTGGAATTTCCATTTGATATATCAGGGGAATTTCCGACGTATCTCTTGATATCTGTTTTCCGAAAATACGTCTACTTTCGCATTTGTATGGTAAACGAAAATATCTTACTTGCATGACAGATATATGAAATGTTATAATAAAAGTCTATTCTCATGTCGTAAGAGTTTAATTTCCCAGTTATCATAATAAACAAACAAGTCTCAAATCATTCAAATCGAAAGTACAAAAAATATCGGTTATCCTACACTGTATTTTCGTTTTAATCGGCTACACTCACACCCGTGAACAGGTAGTACGTACAACAGCTTGTTGCGGATAGACCAGCTGGAAATGAAAATACTCAGTTCAATGAAAAATAATCAAAAAAAATAAAAGCATAATGTTTATTATCCAAAAAGATATGGTTTTACTACACTTTCATGCTATATAAATAATACCTAATGTATAGTAAATTTCATTGCCAAAAGAGAAAAAAATCCGCAATACGAAATCCTTTCTAAACCGGAAATTTATGATAGTCCAGAGCATTTTCGATTTAGGGAGTTTTTATTGTATATGGAATAATCCTGCAATCGATTGTTGCAATTAATATTTAAGAAAGATGAATATATTGGCTAAAAATGGTGTAAAACTGACAAAAATCAAGTGAATTTATTTTATATAATAACAAGTATATACTTTTTTAATGTTCTCTTACTTCACGGGCAGCTATTCCCGGAGTAGGTATGCAATGTACCTGTTTATTGAAAGTGAGAATCCGCCAGTACGTCTTTTATGTTGTTTGGTATTTTAACATGTTATTTCTAATTCTATTTTGATAATTTGTACGCATAAATAATTATTTTATGTCACTTTTCTTACATAATTGGAACAACATTTTTCCTTTTATTTTTTATGATCAGTTTGTAATAAATATGTTAATATGATTACATGTATATATATTTTGCAAACTTTTCTTGCATGATTATCATTATGATTATTTATTTATTTACAAATTTATTTATTTATTCATTTATTTATTTATTTATTTTGTATTCATGAAGTTTTCGGGAGTTATCATATTGAACTAGATACATAGACAAAATTAAAACTGTCCAATATATTTTTTTTTAACTTTGAATATTTCAGAATATGATAACAGAAACATTTTAAGGCAAAAAATTGAGTTACCGTTCTAATTTGATCCTTTCTCATTTCCATATTTTGAAAGTGGGCAAAGCATTCTTAGTTTGAAAGGAATATCTGTGAAAGCATTTCAGAAATGAACCTTCACAAAAATGTAAACCGGGTCGAAAACACCGTAGTAAAAAAGTGGCCTAATTTATGATGATTATCTGCCCTTCTGACTTTGGTATCAAATATTTTTTTATAGTGCAAGTGTATCAAGAAGTGGATTTGAAAGTTTCTGAGGAACTATACCTTAACAAAAAGGTGAACTTATGACGGCGCCGACGAGAGGGTCATGACAAAAACTCTACTTGTTTTTCAAAGACAATAAAATATCCAAAACGTCGAGCGGTGTAATAACTATAAATCTCTTCTTTAGTGTCAGCATTTTTTTTTTGTTAAAAAAGAAGCAGGTGTTGTTTGTCAACTGACCTTTAATGGAATGTCCGGGCGTTTACTGTGTTAGTGATAATACATTATATGATAATTAGTAATAATATCTTATCTAATTAATTTAAGTAATTAATGATAAGAACAAAACATTGTGAAATAATTAATTGACTAATAGGTTGAAAACAGTATATAGAGAAACACCCTCTGATAAGAACAAGCAAGGGTTGTTCAAAAGTTATGGTAAGATTATATTGCAAGGCAGTAACAAGGGGGTGATTACCCCAGTGGAAATAGTGATCAAAAGTCATTTAGTTGACGGCTAAGGCAATCCATAATATTTGTCACACGCTGAATTCTCACACACTGTATATTAGAGAGTTCATGCTCAGTAATTAAGTGTCTAAATATGGTTTATTTTTAAAATATTAATATGAAATAAAAGCATGAATGTAAGATATAAGCCGATAAGAATTTCAAACGGCTGAAGAAATGTTCCTTGTACAGTAATCATTTTATCAATGTCTAGTGAAAATCCCATACGAAATAGTGCAAGGGGTAAATTTAGAAGGTTGTACTTAATTTATACTTTACTAAAATCTTCACCTGGGAATTCCCCAGAGGCCACCATTTGATATGTAGATTTTTGTCCTGGGGGCACGACCACCAGACCATCCTCCTCCACTCCAAATAGAATTTAGCCCCATCTCCACTCCCAGAACGAAAATGCTACCTAGGAGCCTGCCTTCAATTAAATAGAAATTTAACTTAAGATGTCAGTCTTTTTATAAGAAGTACCTTAAGGGCAATGCTGATGCGTTGATAAGTATTTCATACTCATAAAATAGCAAAAACAAAACAACAGTTTATGTAAATATGACGTTGTAAAGTCATACGACATATGCAGTCGCGTCTTTAGAATGAGTGTCTAGGATAACGTCATTTCGCCGTTATGAATTAACCGTAAGAAAAAAAGTAACGTATGAAATACAATAAATGTATATGAATAAACGTTTTATTGAGGTAAAATGTTTAAAATATAGTAGAATATGCCAAGAAAAAAAAATCTGACATGTTGGCAGAATCGACGGGTACCCTCGTGTCGGATCTAACGGGCCAAACTAAAGGACATGACAGCCATTATCAAGAAATGATCATTGCTTTTACTTTTTCAATATCAAGATATATATTGTCAACACTGCTGATTCCATTGGAATACACGTGAGAACTGATAATCGACTCGTGCATTCACGCCTGTTACAGCAAAGCTATCTCTTTTGTAGGTATACGGTAAATCGCCCTGTCGCTCTTTCCGAGCTAGTGCCAACGAAGGTACAATGTTGCCTCATTACATAAGAATGCTTTACCATGTATATAATAAGTCAACACTGTACCAATGTTGACACTGAAATTCGGCGACATGCATTAGCTCGGCCGTTGCTACAGAGCGATTTACTATAAACAACCGAAGAAGGAAGCTTTGTTGTATACCAGGCGTCATTTTGTGTTGCCTAGTATAGGTTAGAGTGCATATTGGGTGTTCTTCGTAAATAAGAAAGCTAAAAAGGAGCGGTGCTTGCGAAGCGACTGTAGCTTTCTTATTTACGAAGAACATCCAATATGCACTCTAACCGGCTTAGTGCTCCGCCCACTTGCGTTTTATAATATAAAACGTCCAGTTTATATAAAATCTGTTCTATTAAGATTTGAAACCTGAAAATTTGAAAAATCCTCGTCGGTGATTGGCTTAAAAAAATTGGAGAGCACTAAATACATTTACTAGTATATAATAAGTTATACTCGTACTAGTATAACTTACTAGTATAAAATAAGATTGCAGTGCGTCGACATTTTTTCTATTTTATTTTCGATTTACTTTAAAGCATGACTTTTACATTTTTTCGAGAATTAAATACATGTAGCTTATTTTATACAGTAATCGACGATACCGCTTTGTAATAAATGTAAAATAATAATAATAAACAAAACCATAATACAATCACAGTATATATAAGTATGAGCTTTCGAAACAACCCTTTTATTTGATATGTTAAAGTTTTATAAAGTTCTGTAACTCTAGGCTAGGTTTATTTCCTTGCTGGTCGGCATCCTGGATCATTAGAGTGATCGTCATGAAAATGTTTTCTTACGCGTTTTTAATCACTCTCTTTAACGGTTAAAGCAGAGGAACAACACTGCTCTAAATATGACTTTGAGGAGAGGATTTTGGAAAAACTAGTTAGAATGGAATACCAAATGGAAAAACTGAAATTGGAAGGAAT
Source organism: Ruditapes philippinarum (assembly GCF_026571515.1). Lineage (NCBI taxonomy): Eukaryota > Metazoa > Mollusca > Bivalvia > Venerida > Veneridae > Ruditapes > Ruditapes philippinarum. Next base: position 43,101 of record NW_026862878.1, on the reverse strand, counting down.
TGAAAGGGAGGAAAGTACGACAAAAATGAAAGATGAGGTTCTAACAGTGTTAGACGTATTGAACAAAACTTTGGATAAATTTGAGATGAGTCTAAAAGTAAAAGCAAACTCTTTTGAGCAAAGCATTGTTGTCAGAGTTGGTGAATTGCGAAAAACAGTGGATGTTATTGCAGGTATAAGTGGTTAATTAACTGAGTCTCTTATATACCACAACACAACATAATTTAAGCTGTTTAAAAAATCATATTTCACGTTTATAACATGCACGATTTGAAAGTGAGAACCTTGTTTCGATTCTAGACATGTTGGTTCTCACCTTCATGAAAGCCGAGGCACATGTTTGAATTTGTCGACAGATTTTGTAAAAGGTGTAAAATTGCAATACTTTTGATGTTTATTTCGCATATTTGTTATTTATATTGAAATTGAAGCTTAAAATTGACCATGATCGTAAAAGAATATTATATACTGTGTTGATGGACCAAAGGACTATGTGAAATTATTATCGTAACTAATGAATGTATTGTCTTCCTTGCACAACTTACCTTGGAACAAGACATTAAAAAAATTAATTGAACTTGACCTTAATTTTACAGTGGCACTTAATGTCAAATTAATGAATTGTGCTACATTTTGCCATAAATTTATTAGTTATTTATTGATTTGATTTATACTTGAACAAACGATTCCATATGACATAATCCGTATGTTGAATAATTCAAAAATGACCTTTACCTTTATTTGACCTTTTAATGAAATTTTCTTAAATTGTCAGAACTTTGCTATTTATTTACAGATTTGATTCATACTTGAGGCAAAAGCGGCACATTAAATAATTCTGATTTGACTTTGACACTGAATTTACTTTGGCCGTCAAGGTCAATTAATTGAGATTTCTTCAAATTGCAATTACTTTCTTATGTACTTGCATATTTGATTCATACTTGGACAAAATACATGACTAAACCATGTCGAATTATTCTGATATGCCTTTTATTGTCAATTATTACTGAAATAATAATTAAAATTTGCTTTATTTGGCATAGTTTTGTTCTTTATTCATGAATTTGATTCATTCTAGGGCAAAAGAGCCCTTATGACAAAATAGACATATGATAATAAATTATAATGTAAATTTGCTACAAGATTGCTTAATTGGTCTTTATAAAATAACATGTTAAATGTTTATATACATTGTACTAAAATACATGAATATGTGAATTGTAAAGTTGTTCGCTACATGTCAAGGAAAACTGGTTGAACATTATAGTAGATCAGGACTGGATTCATTTATAATTTATATAGAAATATTCTCTTTTCAGACAAATCCAAAGTACCAACAGTTGCATTTAAAGCACGGCTTAATTCCCACTTATTGGCGGCTTCAAGAGGAGACTATATAGTTTTCCCAATCACGATGTTCAACGAGGGTAGCGCATTCGATTCTAGCACTGGTAAATTTACTGTTCCTGTAAATGGAACGTACTTATTTACTGTTATATTCTGTGTTAGTAGCCGCCAAAGCCTTTACATCGATATCACAGTGGACGATCAAACAACTCAGCCGGTAGTTCTCCGTAATGAAAACAATGCTGCACGTCAGTCAGCTGCCTTGTTAGAAGTCTTGATTGTTGGCCAGACCGTCGGGGTTAAAGTGTTAGTCAGTTTCTCAACACATATGGTTCATTATGATTCAAGCAGATGGAGCACATTCTCTGGAACTTTGATACATGGTAATTGATACCATCAAATGTACTCCTTGTAAAAGCTATCTGCATCTTATAAATAAAACCTGGTATAAATAAACCTTCAGTTTTTATTTTGCTACAGTAGTAATATTAATATGAATTATTTGTTAAGTACAATGTAAATACATAATATCAAACTTTGATTGCAAGTGTTAAATAATTATGATAATGTGTGTGTACAACATATAAACATATACTTTTCAGATATTCGTTTGTGTATATAAAATAAATGACTATTCTTCTGCATATATAAATACATGTAAACCTGTCTGAACACAAAATTACAAAATCAACACAGCAGTGACAACTACTTCTAACTGAATATTGAATTAACCGTTCTTATACATATTTTTTGTTAACAATAGTGTAAGGGGTTAATGCTTTCATTTTACAAATCTTTGTATCTGTTCTATTTGTTGTTCGTGTTTTAAAATACCTTAAAACATTTTAGTCCTTTATAATTATATACATTGACGTGACAGAAATTTATACTAATGCTAAACCTTTATTCATGTATAAATTCATGGTGCTATATATATCATGAATGAAATGAATATGTAACGAGTACAAATTTAATGGGTTAACGAGGATAACATGTTATATGATTTTCAATAAACGTGTAAATTATTGTAATGTTTATTGCTTATTTATTTCATTTATCTATTTTATTTACACTAAGACATAAGAATAGAAATAAAAACTTAGAAGATAGCACAGAGATGCTTTGCATCATTCAATAAACTGGGTGTATATAAAAACATTTTTGATGGTGTATGAAAGGATTCGTCTTATTGTGGAAGTGACGCAACGTTCGACGTTTGAAGTACAATACTGCTATGCATTTTGGTGTCATTCATTTATGGCAAATATTTGGTACATGATTCGACCTGGTTCGTAAAATATCTTCATCCAATATGCGTTCTTTTGGTATCATGTCCAAGTATCAGTCTAACATTAAACATTATTTTTGAACCAGACGTTTTCTGATTACTGGTGAGGTGCTGTGCTCAAAATCAAATATGTCTGATAATCTGATTAAATAATTAACATGACTGAACTACTTACATTAAACATGTCACTCTTCCCTAAACAAGTACTGATTATGTCACCGGTTACATGTGAAATGCTAACACATTGTCCATAAAATTATGTGGGAGCGGTGACAAGCTTTTAAATCCTTTTTGTATTGTCTTTTAAAGAAAAATTGATACCGTAAAGGTTTGACTCCCGTATCTCAATGCCGTAACTACTGCTGAATATAAACGATTATATAAGTGAGTCAACGTGAAGTAAGCCTGTTTTTTCTATACTAAACGGAACTCTACTGAGGTCCAAAGGCATGAAAACATAACATTTGAATTTCTGACATACATCAGCTTTGACACTTAAAACAGAAAAATATACAAAAGATTAGTAAGAATTTTGCTCGGAATAAACTGAAAATCGTATTTTGTACTATTCTTTGTCCGATTTGAGCGAAAACCTTGCAACATTTTTCCATTTTAGGTCGTTTTTTGCAATATAGACTATTATACTAAAAAACGATGAGAGAAAATGATCCTAGTTATTAGTCCAGACCTACAACAAATGGAACATTTATCTTCAAAATATATTTTTTCCAGTCATGTAAATAAACCTTAGTGAAGTCTCTTTATGCATGGCTTGGTCAAATTGAGCACTGGCGTTCAGCTTGTTCTTAGTCAACGGCTATAATAAGTGTATGCAGCAGTCTAGCTTGAGAGTGATATTAGTAACAATTTTAAATTATTATCTTGAAATTTGAAATATCTTTGAAAAAATAGCAGAAATTGACTCTCTACATTTCCTATACAACTACTCGTAATGTCTTGTTACTTGTTCCAGTTTTTTATTTGTTTGGGTCGTCAGACCAAACAAATAATGGTAGCGAAATTTAAGACCCTGATATGCTTGTTCGCAAATTCTGCAAGTTGTCCGTCACGAACTCCTCGAAGCGGTTACTTCCCTTTATAAGTACACTAACGCCGAAAAAAGAAGGGGAGATCACTGCATAAGGATTGTCAAATGACAGGCGCAATAATTTTCAAACCATGTCAGGGAAGAAAAAAATATTTCTCGATTGGTCGAAGATTTATAATATTGTGTGATTCTTTCACATTTCGCAAATTACCGGTAATGTATTCAAATAATTTTGTTATGCGGATGAATATCATTTTCATCAATGAAAATTGCTCGGCTTTTTCCGTAAAGCTTCGGATTATTGTGATCGCCCAAATAAACATTTGTTATTTGGACTTTCTGAAAAATAAAGTAAAGATGTTGACTCTAGGACAGGAACGACTTTAGGCAGTCGGCGATCGATAATCAATTTCAATTTAATTCGGAATTAATAAGGATTACACACCCAAATTAAGAATAATGTGGTTTGCTTCAGGCTGTTTTTTATAACTTCCCCGTGGTCCAGGGTTTACACGCTCGTCTAGGATGCGAGACGTTTGGAGTTCAAAGTCCAGTTAAGGCAACTCATTTTTTTTAAATCCAAATAAACATTGGATTGAATATCAGTGTTGCAATTAGCCCGATAGTCAATTTACTACAATTATAACACTGGAAACAGCATTGCTGGCACTACACAAAAACAAATTTGTTTATAATCTCACAACCTTCACCTTTCTGACATTCTGAGACCCAAATAAATTCAACGCCTTCCATTTTGTGCTTTGATTTCTTCCTGTGATCGCAGTTTATGATACATCATGCTATATTGTTTAAGCTTGCAGTAAATGATACAGTGAATTGTGTGAGTGATTTCGTTCCTACACTGTGTGTACAGTCATCCGTGAATTGAACGATTATTTAATATCGAGATTATATTTTCACGAAACCATGAAGGAGAATTGAAGCCGCCAAATGTATCCAATATTATTTCACAAACTGTATAGGTTGCAAGTCAAAATTTATTCTGTAATGTACAGAAAACTTTTAAATAACCTTTTTAATATATATAAGAAATGCGATCTTGTGAATTTGAATGTGTAACTTTGATAAGAAACGTCGGGAAAAGGCGTTTCTGGAAGGCGCTTTTATTTCGAAACTTTTGTCTATCACGGAAATTCTCAACAGTCCAATATAGCTATTAGGATATCGGTTATATTATATATTTTACAGCAGACTATTTAAACATAACAGTGAAATATACAATGAGTAATTCTCAGTTTAATTATCAAAATAACATTTCATTGAAGCCGGGATATTTTCGTGCAAATAAATAGTGTAACTAATCTTGACCTTAGAGGTTAGGTACATTCGGAAACATTTCACAGAGGTTTAAGGGTATCAAATATTCATAAGATATATAAAAGTTTATAATGATAATTTAACCGTGAGTAGATTACTGAAACATAACATTAAAATATACAAGTGTAAATATCAAAATCGAATGTCATTGAGGCCTAGTTATTTGAATGCAAACTGTGTAAAATAGATGGTATAAATAATCTTGACCTTAGAGGTCAGGGATTGTCCATCAACATTGACCTGGCACTCTTGCATTTGACCTTTTAGTAGGTATATTCCGTAAACTTTACGATCTACTTGTAAATCGATAAATATAAATATCACATTGTTAAAATGATGAATATGAAAAATCGCTGTTAGAGCAGTTGGTAAAGTGTTTTCACTTGTAGACGTAAACTGGTAGGTTCGAATCCTATTTCAACGATTTCTTTTTCTTCTTCTTTTTTATTTTAATGTGAAATTGTCATTCTCTTAAAATTGTCGCAAACGTTTTGTTGTGTGTAATATCAGTGTAGTACTTTATAGTGTGTATGCGCTAAAGAATATACGATTACATATAATGTCACAAAGAAAATCGTTAAAAGATAGTGTAATGAATAAAAATATAATTTTGTATGAAAACACCACTAATTAAAAGGTATTCTAAATCCAGGTGTAGTAAAACGATTTAGAAGTTATTCTTGCAAGTAAATAAAAAAATCACTACTTGGTGTTGGTAAGGAATCGAACCACAGACTTTCAGATCGGTAGTCCGACATCTATACCAATACACCACACCTCATTCACGAGTGAAATTAGCAGATGTATCGATATATTAAGTGACATTTACGAAAGTTAATGAAGTGCCAGGTCAATATTGTTCGGAACCACGGAGGTTAATGGGTGTAAAATATTCGTAAGATAGATATTGGTTTATAATGTCTAACCGTGACAAATGTTATCTTTTTTAAGTTTATCATATGAACAATCCCATATTTCCTGAAAGCACACACAATCTTAATTATAAAACACCCATATACATGTATATCATATACTTATGTGTGTGCTAACTGCGTGCGCTTGTAATTGTTGATTTTTTATAATTTATGTTGGGATGGAGCGTGCGTTTGTTGTGGATGCTATTGCGGTTTATTGTAAATGAACGTTCCACGAAGAAATGTAATTATAACTATGAACTATAACCTTCACCCTATTGATCCAACGTCCTAGCAGCGGCAAGATTTGTGCATTTTGAGTTATGTAGGATATCCGTTGTGTATTAAAAAACTTGAAAAATTCAAAATGTCATAATTACAGTAGTATCCATTTCATTAAATATGTAGCATAAAAATATTAAGATCTTGTTCTTACAAGTGTACATTTGTGTATTAAATACGTTTTAATCAGATCTGAGGGGTACTTGTTTAAAGCGATTGTATTATATATAGAGAAGAGATGAAGGACAAATGGTTACATACAAGTCATGGTTCTGCCCCTACACTTTATTACAAATGATTTTGCATCATCAAAATATGTGTATGCGTAATAATTCAGATACCCAGAATAAAATTGTAAAACATTTTTTCCGTATTTTATGTCCGTAATTTGCAAGAGAATAATCATAAAATTACTAACGTAAAGTTAGCAATCAAACATACTGAGAAAAAACGGTAATTTTTAAAACTTGGCGAAAACAGATAACAGCCATAAAATCTGTTTCTAAAACTGTCTAATTAATCTCATCAGTGATCACCATTCATAATAATACAACAAAAATGTACAGTAGCATTATCTATATCCAAATACGTTACAAATTGTGATGAATTGACCGGTACAATAAAGAAATATATACATGTATGTGTTAACAATCAACATGATAACAGGACACTTTCTGTTCTCTATCTAAATATTGCCAACATACTTTTTATTTCTTCCAAACGGGAAAAGGGTAAATCTTGATAAAATGAATTTTGTAGATAAAAATCCTGATTAACGTAAGAAGTTACTGATCTATGAATGACTTCTAAAGAAAGTAACGCATGACTTACCAAATTTGGATGAAAATACTTTATAAGAAATCTTGAAGTGAATGTTGGGAGATACAAGTCAAGGCTTATTTTTTATTATTAGATAAACATGTAAGGGACATCTGTGGCCGAGTGGTTAAGGTCGTTGACTTCAAACCATTTGTCCCTTACCGCTGTAGGTTCGAATCTCGATTCTTTGATTTTTCCATGTGTAGAAGCTATATTAGCTAGTTTACGGAATGTCGGTGGTTCTACTCAGGTGCCCGCTTGTGCCCAAAATAATGCACAGATGGGCACCTGATCATAAAGTCTTCATCTACCAGTAAAGCCTGAAAGTAGCCATATGACAGTATTGGTGTTTCATAAAACTCAACCAAAAATATGTACCGCATAAAACTTCCTAGCCGGTAACAGCAGCTATTGGACAAGATATAAATGTATTGTGAAGGCCAAGAGAGAGAAAAGAAATTAATGGGTATAGATTGCATGAAATCTAGTATGTTTGTGATAATTTATTGTTAAAAGATTAATTTGAAAATACTTTTGACAAATGTTCCTTAACAAAATCGAAAACCGGGTCAAAAACAACTTAAACAACAAAGTGGCATAATTTATGATGATTTTCTGCCCTTCTGACTTTGGCGTAGTGCAAGTGTGATTAACTTGGATTGGAAAGTTTCTGAGAAATGTACGTAAAGGTAACGGAGAACAAATGACGGTGCCGACGAAAGGGTCATGACAAAAACTCTTATCGAACACAAAGACAATAAAATACTTAAAAGGACGAGCGGTGTTATTACTAAAAGATCTCTTCTTTAGTTATAGCATTTAATTTTTAGTTAATAAGAAGCAGGTGTTGTTTGTCTACTGCCCATAAATAGAATGTGGAATGTCTGGGCGTTTACTGTATTAGTGATAATACATAATAAGTAATAATATCTAATCTAATTAATTTAAGTAATTAATGATAAGAACAAAACATTGAGAAATAATTTATTTACTATTTATTGAAACAGTATACAGAGTACACCTTCTGATAAGAACAGGCAGGGGTTGTTCAAAAGTTATTGTAAGATTATCTTGCAAGACAGTAACAAGGGGGTGCATATTCAAGCGGAAATAGTGATCAAAAGTCGATTAGTTGACGGCTAAGGAAATCCACGCTAAATTGTCACACACTTGATATTCGAGAGTTCATGGTCAGCAATACAGTGCCTAATTATGGTTATTTTATTTAAAAATTTCTAAGAAATAAAAGCCCGAATGTAAGATATTAGCCGGTAAGCATTTCAAAGGGCTGAAAATGTTCCTTGTACAGTAATCATTCAAGTAAAAATTCCAATAAGGAATAGTGCATGTCTGAAAATTTCTGGGGACATTCAGAAGTTTGTACTTCATTTATACTTAACTTAAATTTGCACCTAGAAATGCACAAGAGGCCATCATTTAATATGTAGATTTTCCCCCTGGGGGACGAACCTAGACCACCCTCATCGACTCCAAATACAATTTAGCCCCATCTCCACTCCCAGTACGAAAATGCTTCCTAGGTGCCTGTCTTAAATCAAATAAAAATTTTAACTTAAGATATCAGTCTTTTATAAAAAGTACCTTAAGAGCAATGCTAATGCGTTGATAACTATTCCATACTTATAAAATAGCAAAACAATAGTTTATGTAGATATGACGTGTTAAAGCCATACGGCATCTGCATTGATGCAACACAAGTCGCTTTTTCAAAATGAAACTGAGTGCCTATGGTAACGTCATATCCTACCGTAAGAAAATAGTAACGTATGAAATACAATAAATGTATATGAATAAACGTTTTATTGAGGTAAATGTTTAAAATATAGTAAAATATGCCAAGAAAAAAGCAGACATGATTGCAGAATCGACGTGCATCATCATATCGGATATTCCGGGCCGAACAGAAAGACATCAATAAATGATCATTGCTTTATCTTTTTCAATATCAAGATTAGACATATATGCCAACACTGCTTATCTAATACCATTGGATTACACGTGACAACTGACAATCAACTTATGCATTCACGCCTGTAACATCACAGCTATCTCTTTTGGAGGTATATGGTAAATCGCCCTGTCGCACTTTCCTAGCCAGTGCATGTCGCTAGTGTCAACGAAGGTACAATGTTGCCTTATTATATAGTTTGTGATCAAAATTACAAGAATGCTTTACCATGTATGTAATAAATCAACACTGTACCATTGTTGATACTGAAATTCGGGGGACATGCATTAGCTCGGCCGTTGCTACAGAGCAATTTACTGTAAACAACCGAAGAAGGAAGCTTTGTTGTATACCAGGCGTCATTTTGTGTTGCCTAATAAATTTACTAGTATATAATAAGTTATACTAGTATAATTAACTAGTATAAAATAAGATTGCAGTGCGTCGACATTTTTTCTATTTTATTTCCGATTTACTTTAAAGCATGATAACCGCCGTATGAACACATCTGCGGATGTTTCTAAATTCAAAATTTTACTTTTTCATGTTTAAATGTTGAATTCTGCTTAAGCCGGTGCTAGGGGGCGTGGACGGTAACTTGCACTTTCCAGTACCGTCCATGAACAGGCTCAATCAAACCGAGCCTGCAACATTTTCAATTTTGCCGTGTTGGGCTTTCTTTAGGGATTCTGTATTTATCTATTTTACATTTTTTCGAGAATTAAATACATGTAGCTTATTTTATACGGTAATCGACGAGACCGCTTTGTAATAAATGTAAAATAATAAGAACTTTTAGAAGTTTTTTTTTAATTTTGAACAAAACCATAATACAATCACAGTATATATAAGTATGAGCTTTCGAAACAACCCTTTTATTTGATATGTTAAAGTTTTATAAAGTTCTGTAACTCTAGGCTAGGTTTATTTCCTTGCTGGTCGGCATCCTTGATCACTAGAGTGATCGTCATGAAAATGTTTTCTTACGCGTTTTTCATCACTCTTTTCTTAACGGTTAAAGCAGAGGAACAACACTGCTCTAAATATGACTTTGAGGAGAGGATTTTGGAAAAACTAGTTAGAATGGAATACCAAATGGAAAAACTGAAATTGGAAGGAATTGAAAGGGAGGAAAGTACGACAAAAATGAAAGATGAGGTTCGAACAGCGATAGACGTATTGAACAAAACTACGGATAAATTTGAGATGAGTCTAAAAGTAAAAGCAAACACTTTTGAGCAAAGCATTGTTGTCAGAGTTGGTGAATTGCGGAAAACAGTGGATGTTATTGCAGGTATAAGTGGTTAATTAACTGAGTCTCTTATATACCACAACACAACATAATTTAAGCTGTTTAAAAAATCATATTTCACGTTTATAACATGCACGATTTGAAAGTGAGAACCTTGTTTCGATTCTAGACATGTTGGTTCTCACCTTCATGAAAGCCGAGGCACATGTTTGAATTTGTCGACAGATTTTGTAAAAGGTGTAAAATTGCAATACTTTTGATGTTTATTTCGCATATTTGTTATTTATATTGAAATTGAAGCTTAAAATTGACCATGATCGTAAAGAATATTATATACTGTGTTGATGGACCAAAGGACTATGTGAAATTATTCGTAACTAATGAATGTATTGTCTTCCTTGCACAACTTACCTTGGAACAAGACATTAAAAAAAATAATTGAACTTGACCTTAATTTTACAGTGGCACTTAATGTCAAATTAATGAATTGTGCTACATTTGGCCATAAATTTATTAGTTATTTATTGATTTGATTTATACTTGAACAAACGATTCCATATGACATAATCCGTATGTTGAATAATTCAAAAATGACCTTTACCTTTATTTGACCTTTTAATGAAATTTTCTTAAATTGTCAGAATTTTGCTATTTATTTACAGATTTGATTCATAACTGAGGCAAAAGCGGCACATTGAATAATTCTGATTTGACTTTGACACTAAATTTACTTTGGCCGTCAAGGTCAATTAATTGAGATTTCTTCAAATTGCAACTTTCTTATGTACTTACATATTTGATTCATACTTGGACAAAATACATGACTAAACCATGTCGAATTATTCTGATATGCCTTTTATTGTCAATTATTACTGAAATAATAATTAAAATTTGCTTTATTTGGCATAGTTTTGTTATTTATTCATGAATTTGATTCATTCTAGGGCAAAAGAGCCCTTATGACAAATTAGACATATGATAATAAATTATAATGTAAATTTGCTACAAGATTGCTTAATTAGTCTTTATAAAATAACATGTTAAATATTTATATATACATTGTACTAAAATACATGAATATGTGAATTGTAAAGTTGTTCGCTACATGTAAAAAAAACACTGGTTGAACATTATAGTAGATCAGGACTGGATTCATTTATAATTTATATAGAAATATTCTCTTTTCAGACAAAGCCAAAATACCAACAGTTGCATTTAAAGCACGGCTTAATTCCCACTTATCGGATGCTTCAACCGGGAGCTATATAATATTCCCAATCACGATGTTCAACGAGGGAAGCGCATTCGATTCTAGCACTGGTAAATTTACCGTTCCTGTAAATGGAACGTACTTATTTACTGTCATCTTTTGCGTACAGAGCAAGCAAAGCCTTCACATTGATATCACAGTGGACGGTCAAACAACCCAGCCGGTAACTCTCCGTAGTGAAGGCAACGCTGCATGTCAGTCAGCTGCATTGTTAGAAGTCTTGATTGTTGGCCAGACCGTCGGGGTTAAAGTGACAAGCCGTTTCTCAACAAATACAGTTTATCATGGTTCATATAGATGGAACTCGTTCTCTGGAACTTTGATACGTGGTAATTGAAATCATCAAATGTACTCCTGCATTTTAAATAAGTCCAGGTATAAATAAACCTTCAGGTTTTATATAAATAAACCTTCAGGTTTTATTTTGCTACAGTGGTTATATTAATATGAATAATTTGTTTAGTCAATACAAAATATCAAACTTTGATTGCAAGTGTCAATATAATAATGTGTGCGTGTGTTCTACATATGATACATATTCTTTTCAGATATTCGTTTGTGTATATAAAATACATAACTATTCTTCTGCATATATAAACACATGTAAACCTGTCTGAACACTAAAAGATAAAATCAACACAGCAGTGACAACTACTTCAAACTGGATATGGAATTTACCGTTGTTACACATATTTTTTGTTAACAATAGTTTTAGAGGTTTTATACTTTCATTTTACAAATCTTTGTATCTGTTCTATTTGTTGTTCGTGTTTTAAAACATCTTTAAATATATTAGTCCGATGTTAGATTGTTTATATGTAAATTGACGTGAAATTTAATTCTAATGCATGTATAAATTCATGGTGCTGTATTTATCATGAATGAAATTATACACGTAACGAGTAAAAATTTAATGGGTTAACGAGGATAACATGTAATATGCTTTTAAATACACTTGTATATTACTGTAATGTTTTTTGCTTTTTTATTTTATTTATCTATTTTATTAACATCAAGGCAGAAACATAGAAATAAAGAATTAGAAGAGAGCACAGAGATGCTTTGCATCATCCAATAAACTGTGTATATAAAAACCTTTTTGATTGTGTTTGAAAGGATACGTCTTGTTGTCGAATTGACGCAACGTACGACGTTTGAAGTACGATACTGTTTCCATATATAGGGATGCCATTGATGGTCATTCATTTATGGCAAAAATGTGGTACGTGATTTTATCTGGTTCGTAAAACATCTTCATCCAATATGTGTTGTTTGGTATGATGTCAAAGGATCAGTCTACGAGCAAACCTAAGACGTTAAACATCATTTTTGAACCAGACGTTTTCTGATTACTAGTGATGTGTTGTGCTTAAAGTCCCATTATGTCTATCAATCTGATTATATACCTAACATGGCTGAACTACTTACATTGAAATGTAACTCTTCCCTAAAAGTACTGATTGCGCCACTAGTTACGATTGACACATTACGTCTTGTCCATTAAATTGTGTGGGAGCGATGACGAGCTTTTAAATCTCTCCTATTTGTATTTTCTTTTAAAGAAAAAATTGATACCGTAAAGGTTTGACACCCGTACATCCGTGCCGTAACTACAGCTGAATATAAACGATTATATAAATGAGTAAACGTGAAGTAAGCCTTTTTTTCTATACTTAAAGGAACTGCACTGAGGTCCCAAGGCATAAAAACATTTGAATTTCTAGTATACATCAGAAAAATATGCCAAAAATTATTAAGAACTATGCTCCGAATAAATTGAAAAACGTACTTTTGTACTATTTTTAGTCCTATTTGAGCGAAAAGCCTGGCAACACTTTTCAAATTTAAAGGACATCAACGTATTACAGGTATTTGTAAAATTTACAAAATGTTTTAAACTACCTGCTCACTAGAAAATATTGCCCTGATACTGTGGAATCGTTAGAAATAATTATCAGACCAAGATAAAAAAAATTGAAATGAGCATTTCTTTTCTTTTATTCATAATCCAAGTATGCTTAGTCCAAATGTCAGGCAAAACGTGTGAAAATACAAAAAGATACAGGCCAAAAAAGATACAAGAAAGTATTACAAAATAACCCAATTTTAGTGTACAGTGTATTGCAAAACAGAATGACCATATCTCAGATATGGCACACTTGCTCAATACGTCTTATATTGACAATCTTGAGTCAGAATTAATGCACTCTCTTAAAATACAATTTTGTTACTATTTATAGTAAGATATGCAATAATTATTAATGAATTCTGAAAAGGTTGATGCTTCGATAGCAGCGAGAACTTTGTAAACACAGAAAATGCTGACTTCGTTCGAATGAGTTTTTTCATGAGCAGAAATGAAAATCTCACAGCCTATGGATTAATCGAAGATGTTTCCAGTAAAGTACCTCCGAACTATGCATATTTTGCTCATGAAGAGTCAATAAGTATACACAATAAGAAATATTTAAGATTGAATGGGGTAAATACTCTGTGTTTATTACTCGCATTAACTCGATATTAATAGCCAATACTCGTTACACTAAAAAGCAATACTCGTGACACCGATGATCAACTCCAACGCAATACTCGGTACACTGACATGTGTATTTATTCTCAAAATACGCTGACATCTGAGATTCTGTTGTTGATTGAGCATTTACAACATAAATATTATCATCGTTATCACTTTTCACTCGAATTAAGTTTGTCTTTTTACCCTTTACCACATATACGCGAAACAACGCACTTTCGACCCCCCCCCTTTTTTTTAGGCCTGAAATAGTGAAAAGTGTCCTATTTGGGCCCCATACACATGTTTTCGTTTGAGAAATGTTGATAAAAATGTGAGAACTTTTTCGGCGCCGCCCCCATCCAAAAGATACATCAGGGGGTTGCCAGAAGGGGAATGTGCCCCCTTCTGTTTGAGGGGTTTGTAGGGGGCGGAGTCCCCCTCATCGCCAATAAATTTTTGGCTTTGTGAGAGGCTAAAAATGACCCCAGGTCGATCATAAGGTAACGTGTAACCAACGCTGAAAAGCCTTTGACTCTTTCTCGATCCCTTGAGAAGTTGCAGCACTTTCAAATAAATTTTGATGGAAAATTCGAGGCAAAATAGTGTTTTTGGGCAATTTTGAGATGTCCCCTCGTTGCCATGGTAACAGGAAATGTAAGACTGAGCATGTCGTTACAAAGGCAATGGTCCAGTCAAGTCATTTGTGCCAAGTCTGATTAGTATTGAAGCATTTTTCATAGTTTCATAGCAGTTTGAACTTGTAACAGGAGGCTTTTCAGTGAAAACGGCCATTTTTCACAATATGCACATGAGGGAAAGGGTTAACGAAAACATCAAATTTGACTGATCCTAGCTCATTTATCACGTGAGCAAACAGACGTATTTAACCTCTTTATTACATATCAAAGCTATTTCTCAACATTTTAGGGTTTTCAGTAACTAGAGAAATTATCGAAGTATTTGTTTTTTCTATAAAATTTATATCAAACCAATTCAAAATGACTAAATATAGGTACTGAACTTACCTTTGGTCCCCGTTGAAAGTTGCGAAATGGAATGAAAGTCCTCATAATATCGAGCAATATCCGGGGAACGGTATACCGCTGTGAATACGATTTAATCAGTTCTGAGGGGTACTTGCTTAAAGCGAAGATTGTATTATATAAAGAGAAGAGATGAAGGACAATGTGTCACATACAAGACATGGTTCTGCCCCTACACTTTATTACAAATGATTTTGCATCATGAAAATCTGTGTATGCGTAATAATTCAGATACCTAGAATAAAATTGTAAAACATTTTTTTCTGTATTTCGTGTCAAATGGTATGTTCCATAATTTGCAAGAGAATAATCGTATAATTACTAACGTAAAGTTAGCAATCAAACATATTGAGGAAAAATGTCCAATGTTAAAACTTGGCGAAAATAGATAACAGCCATAACATCTGTTTCTAAAACTTTATAATTAATCTCATCAGTGATCACCATCTATGTTATTCTAGATATAACGATACAACAACTATGTACAGTGGCATTATCTATATCCAAATATATGAACAAATGTGCATGCAAAGCACAGGAAAAAAATGTTATCTTATGAAGTTATCAGGGGTCTTAAATTGTGTTGATTAAAAGGGAGACAAGTGTGTTCATATTGCAACTATCCTTAAATATTAGTTGTCTCTCTTACTTTTGTACTGTATGAATGCGTGTAAGATCCTTATCGTCTTAAGTAAGGTGCGCTGAATGTGACATTATTTCTCATAAAAGTAGCAAATATAAACAAAGTAAAATACAAAATACTTAACCACAAACTGTGCTAATTGCGAAAAGGCAACATAAGCAAAAGATTACTTAGAAACCATAACATGACACCATAACAAAAATATTTTGAGAAATAAAAATTAAAGCATTTCCTGCTTATAATGGGCCTTTAAAACGTCATTTTGCTGTTTTTGTATTATCATTATATCTACTTTCATTTTAACTAAACGTCTTTTTAATCATTTTCTTCAGTTTGAATTCAACATAGATATACATAGTTAAGCTCATATAGCAAATATTTGCAATATTTACAAACAGCACAAACAGCCTGCTTAAAGGCATGCTTGTCCGATAGTTCCTTATATGAAAAACACATTCCTCTTATTGGACTTTAGTCAACAACAATAGATTTAGACAACAATATCAACTTACTGGTCATTATATAGCGACCAAATTAATTGTGAATCCAGTAACCAATAAAATTTATTGGTGTGGTTTGGTAACCGCTAAATTCTGATATTAATTGCACACTGAAAATATACGTTACAAAGTGTGATGAATTGTCCGGTACAATAAAAAACCCATTTTGACCTTTCTCAAAATACACTAAATGTTAACCATCAACATGATAACAGGACACTTTTTGTTCTCTACCTAAATATTGCCAATATAATTTTTATTTCTTCCAAACTGAAAAAAGTAAACCTTGATCAAATGAAATGAAATTTGAAAAAAAAATCTGATTTACGTAAGAAGTTATTGATCTAATAATGACTGCTAAACAAAGTAACGCAGATGAGTTAGAATAATTTTAAGAATGCGTTTTCGCCCTTTATAAAATCTTTTTTATTTTAATTTTGTATATCTATATTTATATACGTACCCCACCTAAATTTTCTGAAAAAACACATTTAAATATCGGGGCTATTTAAGTTGCTTTCAATGTAAATATGGCAGAACTAACCAAATTTGGATGAAAAGATTTTATAAGAAATCTGGAAGTGAATGTTGGGAGAAACTAGTCAAGGCTTATTTTTTATTATTTGATAAATATGTAAGGGACATCCGTGGCCGAGTGGTTAAGGTGGTTGACTTCAAACCATTTTTCCCTTACCGCTGTAGGTTCGAATCTCGATTTTTAGATTTTCCATGTGTAGAAGTTATATTAGCTAGTTTACGGAATGTCGGTGGTTCTACTCAGGTGCCCGCTTGCGCCCAAAATAATAATTTACATAGGGGCACCTGAGGTCTTCATCCACCTGTAAAGCTTGAAAGTCGCCATATGACAATGTTGGTGTTTCATAAAACTCAACAAAAAATATTTACCGCGCCGGTAATAGTAGCCTTGGACAAGATATAAATATATTGTGAAGGCCAAGAGAGAGAAAAGAAATAAATGGGTATAGATTGCATGCAATCTAGTATGTTTGTGATGATTTATTGTTTGAAGATAGCGCATATAAATTTGAAAATACTTTTGAGAAATGAACCTTAACAAAAAAGGAAACCGTGTCAAAAACACCTTAGTAAAAAAAGTGGCATAATTTATGATGATTATCTGCCCTTCTGATTTTGGCGTCAAATATTTATAAAGTGCTATTGTGGTTAAATTAGATTGGAAAGTTTCTGAGAAATGTACGTAAAGATAAAGGTGAACCAATGACGATGCCGAAGAGAGGGTCATGACAAAAACTCAAAAACAAAGACAATACAATATTTAAAAGTTCGAGCGGTGTAATTACCAAAATATCTCTTCTTTAGTTTCAGCATTTGTTTTTGTTTTAAAAGAAGCAGGTGCTGTTTGTCAACCGCCCTTCATTGGAATGTCCGGGCGTTCGCCGTATTAGTGATAATACATAATAAGTAATAATATCTAATCTAATTAATTTAAGTAATTAATGATAAGAGCAAAACTTTGTGAAATAATTTATTTATTAATAGGTTGAAACAGTATACGAAGAAACACCCTCTGATAAAAGCAGGCAGGGGTTGTTCAAAAGTTATTGTAAGATTATCTTGGAAGACAGTAACAAGGGGGTGCTTATTCCAGCGGAAATAGAGATCAAAAAGTCATTTAGTTGACGGCTTAGGCAATCCATAGTATTTGTCACACATTGTCACACACTGCATATAAGAGAGTTCATTGTCAGCAACACAGTGCCAAATTATGGTTCTGTTTTAATATTAATAAAAAAATAATGATATTAGACGGTGAGCATTTCAAAGGGCTGAAAATGTACCATGTGCAGTTATCATTTTTATCAATGTCGAGTGAAAATTCCAATAAGGAATAGTGCATTGGTTATAGTTTGAAAATTTCTGGCGAAATTTAGAAGTTTGTACTTCATTTATACTTAACTTAAATTTACATCTGTAAATGCACCAGAGGTCACCATTTAATATGTAGATTTTTTCCCCTGGGGACGACCCCCTGACCACCCTCCTCCAACCAAAATAGAATTTAGCCCAACCCCACGCCCAGTACAAAACTGCTTCCTAGGAGCCTGCCTTAAATCAAGTAGAAAAACTTAAGATATCAATCTTTTAATAAAAGTACCTTAAATAAATTACTGATAACTTTTCCATACTCATAAAATAGCAAAAAAAACAACAGTTTATGTAAATATGACGTGGTAAAGTCATACGGCATGTGCATTGATGCCACACTAGTCGCGCCTTTAGATAGGGTAACGTCATTTCGCCGTTATGAATGAACCCGTAAGAAAATAGTAACGTATGAAATACAATAAATGTATATGAATAAACGTTTTATTGATGTAAAATGTTAAAATATAGTAGAATATGCCAAGAAAAAAAATATCTGACATGTTTGCAGAATCGACGGGTACCCTCGTCGGATATCACGGGCCAAACTAAAGACATGACAGCCATTATCAGAAATGATCATTGCTTTTACTTTTTCAATATCAAGATTAGACATATATGCCAACACTGCTGATTCCATTTGAAAACACATGAGGACTGATAATCGACTCATGCATTCACGCCTGTAACAGCAAAGCTATCTCTTTTGGGGGTATACGGTAAATCGCCCTGTCGCTCTTTCCGAGCTAGTGCGTGTCGCTAGTGTCAACGAATGTACAATGTTGCCTTATAATGTAGTTTTGAGATTAAAATACAAGAATGCTTACCATGTATATAATAAGTCAGCAATGTACAACTTGTTGACACTGAAATTCGGCGACATGAATTAGCTCGGACGTTGCGACAGAGCGATTTACCGTATACAATCGAAAGAGATAGCTTTGTTGTATACCATTGTATACCTGGCGTCATTTTGCGTAGCCAAATACATTTAATAGTATATTATAAGTTATACTAGTATAACTAACTAGTATAAAATAAGATTGCAGTGCGTCGACATTTTTTCTGTTTTTTTTTTTTTTTTTTTTTTTTTCGTTTTACTTTAAAGCATGACTTTTACATTTTTTCGAGAAATAAACTCATGTAGTTTATTTTACACGGTAATCGACAAGATCGCTTTGTAATAAATGTAAAATAATGAGAACTTTTAGAAGCTTTTTAGATTTGAACAAAACCATAAAACAATCACAGTAGATGTAAGTATGAGCTTTCGAAACAACCCTTTTATTTGATATGTTAAAGTTTATAATGTTTGATAAACTCTAGGCTATGTTTATTTCCTTGCTGGTCGGCATCCTGGATCATTAGAGTGATCGTCATGAAAATGTTTTCTTACGCGCTTTTCATCACTCTCTTCATAACTGTTAAAGCAGAGGAACAACACTGCTCTAAATATGACTTTGAGGAGAGGATTTTGGAAAAATTAGTTAGAATGGAATACCAAATGGAAAAACTGAAATTGGAAGGAATTGAAAGGGAGGAAAGTACGACAAAAATGAAAGACGAGGTTCGATCAGCGTTAGAAATATTGAACAAAACTATGGATAAATTTGAGATGAGTCTAAAAGTAAAAGCAAACTCTTTTGAGCAAAGCATTGCTGTCAGAGTTGGTGAATTGCGGAAAACAATGGATCTTATTGCAGGTATACATGGTAAGTTAACTGAGTCTCTTATATACCACAACACAACTTAATTTAAGCTGGGTTTTTTAATCATATTTCAACGTTTATAACATGCACGCGATTTGAAAGTGAGAATCTGATTTCGATTCTAGACATGCTGGTTCTCAAGTTCAAATTTGAATACAAAATAGCCGAGGCACATGTTTGAATTTGTAGAGAGATTTTGTAAAAGGAGTAAAAATCGCAATACTTTTGATGTTTATTTCGCTTATCCGTTGTTTATAGTGAATTTGAAGCTTAACATTGACCATGATCGTAAAGAATAATATGAACTGTGTTGATGGACCACAGGATTATGTGAAATTATTCGTAATTAATGAATGTATTGTCTTCCTTGCACAACTAACCTTGGAACAAGGCATTAAAAAAGTTTAATTGAACTTGACCTTAATTTAACCTTGGCACTTAAGGTCAAATTAATGAATTTTGTTACATTTGGCCATAAATTTGTTAGTTATTTATTGATTTGATTTATACTTGAACAAAAGATTCCATATGACATAATCCGTATGTTGAATAATTCAAAAATGACCTTTACCTTTATTTGACCTCTAATGCAATTTTCTTAAATTGTCAGAACTTTGCTCTTTATTCACAGATTTGATTCATACTTGAGGCAAAAACGGCACATTGAATAATTCTGATTTGACCTTGACATTGAATTTACCTTGGCCATCAAGGTCAATTTATTGAGATTTTTTCAAATTGCCATAATGATTACTTTGTTATGAACTTACATATTTGATTTATACTTGAAAAAAAAAACATGACTAAATCATGTTGAATTATTCTGATATGACTTTGATTGTCAATTATTACTGAATTATAATTGAAATGTGCTTTAATTGTCATAGTTTTGTTATTTCTTCGTAGCTTTGATTCATTCTAGGGAAAAAGAGCTCTTATGACAAAATAGACATATAATAATAAGTTATATAATGTAATTTTGCTACAAGATTGCTTAATTAGTCTTTATAAAATGTTTTTACATATTAAGATACTATACATTGTACTGTATGAATATATAAATTGTATCGCTACATGTCAAGTAAAAATGGTTGAACATTATAATAGATCAGAACTGAATTCATTTTTTAATTTATATAGAAATATTCTCTTTTCAGACAAAGCCAAAGTACCATCGGTAGCATTTAAAGCACGGCTTAATTCCCACTTAACGGCGGCTTCCGTCGGGGACTATATAGTTTTCCCGATCATGATGTTTAACGAGGGAAGCGCATTTGATTCTAGCACTGGTAAATTTACTGTTCCTGTAAATGGAACGTACTTATTTACAGTTATATTCTGCGTTTGGAGCAAGCAAAGCCTTTACATCGATATCACAGTGGACGGTCAAACAACCCAGCCGATAGTTCTCCGTAGTGAAGTCAACTCTGCATGCCAGTCAGCTGCCTTGATAGAAGTCTTGATTGTTGGCCAGACCGTCGGAGTTAAAGTGACAAACGGTTTCTCAACACATACGGTTCATCATGGTTCATACAGATGGAACACATTCTCTGGAACTTTGATACGTGGTAATTGATGTCATCAAATGTACTTCTTTCCTTTTAAAAGCTATCTGCATCTTATAATAAGTCCTGGTATAAATAAACTTTCAGGTTTTATTTTGCTACAGTGGTAATAATAAAATAATAATATGAATTATTTATTAAGTAAATGCATAATATCAAACTTTGTTTGCAATTGTTAAATAATTATGATTATGTGTGTGTACATATATAACATATGAAACATATACTTTTCAGATATTCGTTTGTGTATATAAATTGCATGACTATACTTCTGCATATAAAAATACATGTAAACCTGTCTGAACACAAACAGTGACAACTACTTCAAACTGGATATGGAATTTGCCGTTAAATTGTGACACATATTTTTTGTTAACAAAAGTTTTAAAGGTTAAATACTTTCATTTTACAAATCTTTGTATCTGTTCTATTTGTTGTTCGTGTTTTAAAACACCTTAAAACATTATAATCAAATGCAAAATTGTTTATATGGACACTGACAAATAAATGTTTAACCTTTATTCATTTATGAATTCATGATACTATATATATCATTAATGAAATGTATACGTAACGAGTATAAATTTAATGGGTTAACGAGAATAACATGTAATATGCTTTTTCAATAAACGTGTATTTTATTGTAATGTTTATTGCTTATTTATTTTATTTATTTATTTTATTTACACTAAGATATAAGAATAGAAATGAAGAATTAGAAGATAGCACAGAGATGCTTTGCATCATCCAATAAACTGGGTGTATATAAAACTTTTTTGATGGTGTATGAAATGATTCGTCTTTTTGTGGAAGTGACGCAACGATCGACGTTTGAAGTACAATACTGCTACAATATATAGGGATGCATTTTGGGGTTATTCATTTATGGCAAATATTTGGTATATAATTCGACCTGGTTCATAAAATATCTTCATCCCATATGCGTTCTTTTGGTATCATGTCCAAGTATCAGTCTAACATTAAACATTATTTTTGATTTAATTTTGAACCAGACGTTTTCTGATTACTGATGAGGTGCTGTGCTCAAAGTCATGTATGTCTGATAATCTGATTAAATCACTAACATGACTGAACTACTTACATTAAAAATGTCACTCTTCCCTAAAACGTTCTGATTATGTCACTGGTTACGTGTGAAATGCTAGCACATTGTCCATAAAATTATGTGGGAGCGGTGGCGAGCTTTTAAATCTATCCTTTTTGTATTGTCTTTTAAAGAAAAATGGATACCGTAAAGGTTTGACTTCCGTACCTCCGTGCCGTACCTACTGCTGAATATTAACGGTTATATAAATGAGTCAACGTGAAGTAAGCCTTTTAATTTCTATACTTAACGGAACTCCAAGTAGGTCAAAAAGCATAAAATTTTAACATTTGAATTTCTGACATACATCAGCTTTGACACTTAAAACAGCAAAATATGCAAAAGGTTAATAAGAACTATGATATGAATAAACTGAAATTCGTATTTGTGTACTATTCTTAGTCCGATTTGAGCGAAAACCTTGCAACGTTTTTTAATTGTAGGTCGTTTTTTTGCAATACGAGTATAAAGTAGCTTGAGAGTGATATTAATAACAGTTTTGAATTATTATCTTTAAATTTGAACTATCTTTGAAAAAATCATAAATCGACTCTCTACATTTCCTAGACAACTACCCGTCATGTCTTGTTTTATTTACATCCTGTGATCGCAGTATATGATACATCATGCAAAATTAATGTTTAAGCTTGCAATAAATGATACAGTGATGTGAAGAAACAAAAAGTGTCTGTAATCACAATAACACATACGCATTGAATTGTGTCATTGACTTGTAGTGAGTGATTTCGTTCCTACACTGTGTGTACAGTCATCCATGAATTAACCGATTATTTAATATCGAGATTATATTTTCACGAAACCACGAGGGAGAATTTAAGACGCTAAACGTATCCAATATTATTTCACAAACTGTGTAGGTTACAACTCCAAATATATTCTGTAATGTACAGAACACTTTTAAACAACCTTTTTGATAAAAGAAATTCAATCTTGTCATTTTGAAAATGTAAGTTTGATAAGAAACGTCAGCAAAATGCGATTCTGGAAGACGAAACTTTTCTCTATATCATGGTTTGCACCTTTGGCGTCACATATACAAAAAAAATCCATTTTGTTCTCAACAGTCCAATATAGCTATTAGGATACCGGTAATATTACATCCTTTACAGTAGATTATTGAAACATAACGGTGTAATATACAATGAGTACTTTTCAGTTTAATTATCATAATAAAATTTCATTGAAGCTAGGCTATTAAAATGCAAATTAATTGTATAACTAATCTTTGCCTTAGAGGTTAGGTACATTCGATAGATAAAAGTTTATAATGATTAGTTAACCGTGACAACTGTTATTTTGGAGCTCTTTCGTATCAATTGTGCCATACTGCCTTAAACACATAAAATCTTTTTATATTTCTTTCTTTCTTGGGTGCGTTTGTCGTGCATGTTATTGCGTTTTCTTGCAAATAAACGTTCTGCAAAGATACGCAATTTTAGCTACAGTTACCTTGATTCCTTGACACATTGATCTAACGTCCTGAAAAAAAACTAAACCGATCAGTCAAGGGACACACTTGCTTAAATATTTAAGATTTGTTTTTCATAAGGTACAAATGTTTCCGTTGCTTATGTGTTTTTAGAGGATGAACATTCTGTAGCAGCGTCAAATTTTTTGAATATTGAGTTCTGTAGGATATCCGCCGTGCATTTAAAAATGAAATTCAAAATGTAATAATTCAAAAGTTGCCAGTGCGTAAAATATGTATGCATATTAAAATTCTTGCTTAACATATATAAATTTGTGTAAAAACATGTATTTTGTTCTGTTGCGAAAAAAGATGACAACCATATAATCTGTTTCTAAAACTTCCTAATTAACCTCATCAGTGATCACCATCCATATTAATCTAGATATAAAAATACAACAACAATGTACAGTGGTATTATCTATATTCAAATATATGAACAAATGTACATGGCAAAACCCTGAAAGAAAATTACAAATATATACGTTCTGTATTTTCCATATTAATATGTAGTTTTCATAGTAATTGATCATAAGGGAGACAAATGTGTTCATATTGCAACTCTCATAAAATATGAGTTGTCTCCCTTCCTTGTGTACTTTCTTAATAAATCATATCTACTTTCATTTTAACTAAAATTCTTTTTAATCATTTCTTTAGTTTTAATTCATAGATACATATACTTAGTTAAGGTCATACAGCAGATATTTGCAATATTTACAAACAGCAACCTGATTAATAAAGGCATGCTTGCCCGATAGTTCCCTTATATGAAAAACACATTTCTCCTTATTGAACAATAAGAGATTTAGACAACAATATCAACCTACTGGTCATTATAAAGTGATCAAAATAATTGTCAATTGGTGTGGTTTGGTAACTGCTAAATTTATATTTAAATTTTCCATAATTTTATTCTGATATACTAGTAAATTGCACACTGGAAATATACGTTACATATTGAGATGAATTGCAAAGGAAAATTTAAAGAAAAAGACTATTTTGACCTTTCTCAAAATGCTCTAAATGTTAACCATCAACATGATAACAGGACACTTTCTGTTCTCTACCTAAATATTGCCAACAGACTTTTTATTTATTCCACACTGGAAAAAAGTAAATCTCGATAAAATGAAATGAAATTTGAAAAAAAATTCTGATTTACGTTAGAAGTTATTGATCTAATAATGACTGCTAAACAAAGTAAAGCAGACGAGAATAATTTTGAGAATGCGTTTTCGCCCTTTTTTAAATCTATTTTATTTGACTTTTGTATATCTATATTTATATACGTACCCTACCTGAATTTACTGAGGGCTATTTTAGTTGATTTCAATGTAAATATGGCAGGACTAACCAAATTTGGATGCAAAGATTTTATAAGAAATCTGGAAGTGAATGTTGGGACATACTAGTCAATGCTTATTTTTCATTATTAGATAAATATGTAAGGGACATCCGTGGCCGAGTGGTTAAGGTCGTTGACTGCAAACCATTTGCCCCTAACCGCTGTAGGTTCGAATCTCGATTCTTTGATTCTTCCATGTGAGGCAGCTATATTAGCTAGTTAACATAATGTCGGTGGTTCTACTCAGGTGCCCGCTTGTGCCCGAAATAATGCACAGAAGGGCACCCGAGGTCTTCATTCACCAGTAAAGCTGGAAAGTCGCCATATGACAGTGTTGGTGTTTCATAAAACTCAACCAAAATATATGTACCGCATAAAACTTTCAAGCTGGTAACAGCAGCCATAGGACAAGCCATAAGAGTGAAAAGAAATTAATGGGTATAGGTTGCATGCAATCTAGTATGTTTGTGATGATTTATTGTTTAAAGATAGCGCACATGAATTTGAAAATACTTTTGAGAAATTTTTTGGAAAGTTTCTGAGAAATGTACTTAAATATGAAGATGAACCAATGACGGTGCCGACGAGAGGGTCATGACAAAAAAGTCAAAAACAAAGACAATAAAATATTTAAAAGTTCGAGCGGTGTAATTACCAAAATATCTCTTCTTTAGTTTCAGCATTTGTTTTTGTTTTAAAAGAAGCAGGTGCTGTTTGTCAACTGCCCTGCAATGGAATGTCCGGGCGTTCGCCGTATTAGTGATAATACATAATAAGTAATAATATCTAATCTAACTAATTTAAGTAATTAATGATAAGAGCAAAACAATGTGAAGTAATTTATTTATTAATAGGTTGAAAACAGTATACAGAGAAACACCCTCTGATAAGAACAGGCAAGGGTTGTTCAGGTTGTTCAAAAGTTATTGTATTGTCTTGTTATCTTGCAAGATAGTAAGGGGGTGCTCATTTCAGCGGAAATAGTGATCAAAAATCATTAAGTTGGCGGCCAGGGCAATCCATAGTATTTGTCACACGCTAAAATTGTCACACACTGCATATTGCAGAGTCCATGGTCAGCGATACAGTGTCTAAATATGGTTTATTTTTAAAATATTAATATGAAATAAAAGCATGAATGTAAGATATAAGCCGATAAGCATTTCAAACGGCTGAAGAGATGCTCCTTGTACAGTTATAATTTTATCAATGTCTAGTGAAAATCCCTTACGAAATAGTGCCAGGGGTAAATTTAGAAGGTTGTACATAATTCATATTTTACTAAAATCTTCACCTGGGAATATACCAGAGGCCACCATTTGATATGTAGATTTTTGTCCTGGGGGCACGACAACCAGACCATCCTCCTCCACTCCAAATAGAATTAAGCCCCACTCCCACACCCAATTACAAAAATGCTTCATAGGTGCCTGCTTTAAATCAAATAGAAATTTAAACTTAAGATATCAATCTTTTAATAAAAAGTACCTTAAGAGCAATACTGATAACTTTTCTATACTCATAAAATAGCAAAAATAAAACAACAGTGTATGTAAATATGACGTGGTAAAGTCATACGACATAAGCATTGATGCCACCCTAGTAGCGCCTTTAGATAGGGTAACGTCATTTCGCCGTTATGAATGAACCCGTAAGAAAATAGTAACATATGAAATACAATAAATGTATATGAATAAACATGTTATTGAGGCAAAATGTTTGAAATATAGTAGAATACACCAAGAAAATAATATTTGACATGTTTGCAGAATCGACGGGTAACCTCGTGTCGGATATCACTAAAAGACATAATAGCCATTATCAGAAATGATCCTTGCTTTTACTTTTTCAATATCAAGATAAGACATATATGCCAACACTGCTGATTCCATTGGAATACACGTGAGAACAGATAATCGTCTCATGCATTCACGGCTGTAACAGCAAAGCTATCTCTTTTGGAGGTATACAGTAAATCGCCCTGTCGCTCTATCCGTGCATTTCGCTAGAGTCAACAAAGGTAAAATGTTGCCTTATTACATAGTTTTGAGATAGAAAATACAAGAATGCTTTACCATGTATATAATAAGTCAACATTCTACCTTTGTTGACACTGGAATTCGGCGATATGCACTAGCTCGGACATTGCGACAGAGCGATTTACCGTATACAATCGGAGAAGATTGCTTTGTTGTATATCAGGCGTAGCAAAAAAAACTATCATTTATATTTTCAAATACATGTACTAGTATATAAATAACACATGGGTTTGTGGGTAACAGTAAAAATATCATCCCGAGGAAAATACTGTTACCCGAGGCGTAGCCGAGGGTATCAGCATTTACTGTTACTCACAAACCCATGTGTTATTTATTTTATTACCCCGAACAAAAATACTTTGATGATCTGAAATTGTCAACTAAATCTAACTGTAACAAAAATAAACCAAGAGTAACAATAACTAAACTGTCCTTACCTTTTAAGTTTTAAGTGTACTTTAGGCCTACTTGAGAAGTTTTCTTTTTCTTTTATTCTTAAAGCAAGTGATGAGATCTACAAATCATAAACATACAATAAGCTAGGTTTTATTTAGAAAACAAAACACTAACCCATTTACACGGTTATGATCTGTGAAATATGATCCTTCTGTTTCCAGAATATTCTTAGCATGGTTTTTGACAAAATAATGATGATATCCTATGTCTGTCCACAATATCTGTAACATTTCACTGATTAAAATTGTGAAATAATCCTTTGTTGTATGCTTAAATCGTCTGCATGTTCCAGTTTGACACATAATTATTTACATTACAATTACTTCCGTTGAAAACGGATGTTCACTTTTTGTCTATTCAACAAAAAGATATTTTATACGCGAAAAGCACACCAGGGTGCGAACAACTAAATTTTATGAGTGTCATTGTTACTCCTGAGAAGAAATTGATGTTCTATCGGTGTTTAACGTCGAAAATAAGAATGAATCGAGAAAAAAATGGCGGCCATTTCATTTCATTTTATTTAGAAAATAGACCACGTGACCAGATTTTATACTGTTAAAAATACTGTTACCTATGTAACAGTACAAAATTCTTAGTCACGTGGTACACTTGCATTAACAGTAAAAATAACTCCCAGATGCCTATGGGAAATTAGCATTACGAAAAAGTGAGGGGTAATAATATAAAATAAGTTTGAGTGCGTCGACAATTTCTCTGTTTTATTTCCGTTTTACTTTAAAGCATGACTTTTACAATTTTTCGAGAATTAAATACGTGTAGGTTATTTAATATGGTAATCGACAAAACGTATAGCACCACTTTGTTATACATTGTAAATGTAAAATAATTGGAACTTTTAGAAGCTTTTTAGATTTGAACAAAACCATGAAATAATCACAGTAGATATCAGTATGAACATCCGAAACAACCCTTTTATTTGATATGTTAAAGTTTTATTAAAGTTTATAAACTCTAGTCTAGGTTTATTTTCTTGCTGGTCGGCATCCTGGATCATTAGAGTGATCGTCATGAAAATGTTTTCTTACGCGCTTTTCATCACTCTCTTGCTAACGGTTAAAGCAGAGGAACAACACTGCTCTAAATATGACTTTGAGGAGAAGATTTTGGAAAAATTAGTTAGAATGGAATATCAAATGGAAAAACTGAAATTGGAAGGAATTGAAAGGGAGGAAAGTGCAACAAAAATGAAAGACGATTTTCGATCAGCGTTAGAGATATTGAACAAAA
Source organism: Ruditapes philippinarum (assembly GCF_026571515.1). Lineage (NCBI taxonomy): Eukaryota > Metazoa > Mollusca > Bivalvia > Venerida > Veneridae > Ruditapes > Ruditapes philippinarum. The sequence goes on along the minus strand of NW_026862878.1, from coordinate 14,003 downwards.
CTATGGATAAATTTGAGATGAGTCTAAAAGTAAAAGCAAACTCTTTTGAGCAAAGCATTGCTGTCAGAGTTGGTAAATTGCGGAAAACAGTGGATCTTATTGCAGGTATATGTGGTTAATTAATTGATTTTCTTATATACCACAACACAACTTAATTTAAGCTGTTTTTTTTATTTAAATCATATTTCAACGTCTATAACATGCACGCGATTTGAAAGTGAGAACCTTGTTTCGATTCTAGACATGCTGGTTCTCACGTTCAAATTTGAATACAAGAAAGCCGAGGCACATGTTTGAATCTGTCGACAGATTTTGTAAATGGAGAAAAATTGCGATAGTTTTGATTTTTATTTCGCATATCTGTTGTTTATATTGATTTTGAAGCTTAAAATTGACCATGATCGTAAAGAATAATATAATCTGTGTAAATGGATCAAAGGATTATGTAAAATTATTCGTAATTAATGGATGTATTGTCTTCCTTGCACATATAACCTTGGAAAAAAACATTAAGAAAGTTTAATTGAACTTGACCTTGATTTGACCTTGGAACTTAAGGTCAAATTAATAAATTTTGTTACATTTGGCCATAAATTTGCTAGTTATTAATTGATTTGATTTATATTTAAACAAAGGATTCCATATGACATAATCCGTATGTTGAATAATTCAAAAATGACCTTTACCGTTATTTGACCTTTTAATGATTTTTTTTTAAATTGTCAGAACTTTGCTATTACAGATTTGATTCATACTTGAGGCAAAAGCGGCACATTGATTTATTCTGATTTGACCTTATCATTGAATTTACCTTGGCCTTCTTCAAATTGCCATTACTTTGTAATGAACTAACATATTTGACTCATACTTGGACAAAAACCCAAGACTAAACCATGTTGAATAATTCTGATACGACTTTGATTGTCAATTATTACTGAAATAATAATTGAAATGTGCTTAAATTGTCATAGTTTTGTTATTTATTCATGGATTTGATTCAGTCCTTATGACAAAATAAACATATAATAATGAATTATAATGTTATTTTGCTACAAGATTGCTTAATTAGTCTTTATAACATGTTTTCACATATTAAGATACTATACATTGTACTAAAATACATGAATATGTGAATTGTAAAGTTGTTCGCTACATGTCAAGGAAAACTGGTTGAACATTATAGTAGATCAGGACTGAATTCATTTTTAATTTGTATAGAAATATTCTCTTTTCAGACAAATCCAAAATACCATCGGTTGCATTTAAAGCACGGCTTAATTCCCACTTAACGGCGGCTTCAACCGGGCGCTATATAGTTTTCCCGATCACGATGTTTAACGAGGGAAGCGCATTCGATTCTAGCACTGGTAAATTTACTGTTCCTGTAAATGGAACGTACTTATTTACTGTTATATTCTGTGTTAGTAGCGGCCAAAGACTTTACATCGATATCACGGTGGACGATCAAACAACCCAGCCGGTAGTTCTCCGTAGTCAATCAAACGCTGCATGTCAGTCAGCTGCCTTGATAGAAGTCTTGACAGTTGGCCAGCCCGTCGGGGTTAAAGTGACAAACGGTTTCTCAACATTAACGGTTTTTCATGGTTCAGACAGATGGAACACATTCTCTGGAACTTTGATACGTGGTAATTGATATCATCACATGTTCTCATTGTAAAAACCACCTGCATCTTATAAAACCTGGTATGAATTAATCTTCAGATTTTATTTTGCTACAGTGGTAATATTAATATGAATTATTTGTTTAGTCAATACATAATTGCAAGTGTTAATATAATTATATGTGAGTGTGCTACATATGATGCATATTCTTTTCAGATATTCGTTGAGTATATTAATACATCACTATTCTTCTGAATGTATAAATAAACTGAAGAACAGAACAGAACAGATAATATATTCAGATTTGCACATAGTACATAATCTTGTGTGTATATATAAATAGATATATTTGTCAATGTGAGATACAATAAGGACAGGCTTTTTATAGTAATTTGAATACATATAAATCAAAACAATTAATCATGTATTAGGAGATAGAGCAGATGTCAGAGTTATCTTTCTACATTTAATAAGCAAGGGCATTTTTGATGAACAGTGTATAATTGTATGAGCTCAGTTTTATCATAAGAATTCAAAAGTTTAATAAGTTCCAAACAGATGATCTTTTGATGTCTTTAAATAAAACTGTTAGAACACGAAGGACAAAATTGACACAGTAGTGACACATACATTATAGCAAACATTTACCGTTGTTACACATATTCCTTGTTAACAATAGTTTTAGAGATTTTATGCTTTTATTACAATTCTTTGTATCTGTTTTATTTGTTGTCCGTGTTTTAAGACACCTTAAAACATTATAGTCAAATGTAAAATTGTTAATATGGACATTGACGAAATGTTAAACTTTTATTCAGTACTATATATATCATGAATGAAATGTATAAGTAACGAGTACAGATTTAATGGGTTAACGAGGATAACATGTAATATGCTTTTCAATAAACGTGTATATTATTGTAATGTTTATTGCTTATTTATTTTATTTATTTATTTTATTTACACTAAGACATAAGAATTGAAATAAAGAATTAGAAGATAGCAAGGAGATGCTTTGCATAATCCAATAAACTGAGTGTATATAAAAACATTTTAATGGTGATTGAAAGGATTCGTCTTGTAATCGAATTTACGCAAACTTCCGGCGTTTGAAGAACGATTCTGTTACAATAGGAGTGCATTTTGGGGTCATTTATTAATGAGGGGGGACGATCGCTAATGTTATAAGAACTTCGGGGCAACCCTTTTGCTATTTGTTATAGTTTCAAAATCAATTTCTTTCTGAGAATCTCTGTATATTTACATGTATATACATGTATATTAGCAATAATATATGATCCAACTTCAATGGAAAAGATGGATTTGACCTTCTGAGTAATATATATTTATCCCCTATGCGTTCTTTAAATAATAAATAGTATCTTACTAGCAAAACTAAGACGTTAAAAATGTTTTTGAACCAAAAGTTTTATGATTACTCGTGAGGTGTTGCCTGTCTTCCAAAGAAAATATTGATATTATAAAGGATTTACTCCCGTACCTCAGTGCCGTAACTACTACTGAATATAAAAGATTATATAAGTGAGTCAACGTGAAGTAAACCTGTCTTTCTGTACATAAAGGGACTCCACTGATATCAAAAAGCATAAAATCATAACATTTCAATTTCTTACATACAGCTGATACACTTTAAACAGATTTCAGTGGAGTCCCTTTAATGTTGTTGCAGGTGCATTGCTTGGTAAAATTGAGCGCTGGAGTTATTCTTACCTATTCTTAGCCAACGGTTATGATAAGTGCCGTTAGCAGTCCAGCTTAAAAGTGATACTAATTACAATTTTGAATTATTATCTTTAGATATAGACTGTCTTTGAAAAAAAATCGACTTTTCATTTCCTAGACAACTACCCGTCATGTTTTGTTACTTGTTACAGTTTTTTATAAATAAATAATGGTAGCGAAATTTAAGACCCTAATATGCTTATTTAAATAATCTGCACGTAGTCCGTCACGAACTCCTCGTTACTTCCCTTTAAAAGTTCACTAACGCCGAAAAATTAAGGGAAGATCACTGCGTAAAGATTGTCAAATGACAGACGCATTAATTTCCAAACCCTTTCAGGGAAGAAAAAATAGTTCTCTATTGGTCGAAGATTTCTTATATTGTGTTATTCTTTAACATTTCCGTAAATTACTTGTAATGTATTCAAATAATTTTGTTACGCGGATGAATATCATTTTTATCAATGAAAATTGCACGGCTATTTCTGCAAAGCTTTGGATTATTGCGATATCTAAATAATCATTTGTTTTTTTATACTTTCTAAAAAATAAAGTAAAGATGTTGACTCTAGGACAGGAACGACTTTAGGCAGTCGACGATCGATAATCAACTTCAATTCATTTTTAATTCATTTTATTATGAATAAATAAGGATTACCCACCCTAATTTAGAATAATGTGGTTTGCTTCAGGCTGTTTTCTTATTACTTCCCTGACACGCTCGTCTAGGAAGCGAGACGTCTAGGAAGCGAGACTCTGTGGTTTAAAGCCCAATTAGGGCAACTCATGTTTTTTGTTGTTGTTGTTTTTTGTTGTTGTTTGTTTTTGTAAGTCAAATTAACATTTGATTGAAAATCAGTGTTACAATTATCCTGGTAGCCAATTTACTACAGTTATACACTTGAAACAGCATTGCTGGCACTCCACAAAATCAAATTTGTTTTTAATCTCACAACTTTCACCTTTCTGACATTCTGAGACCAAAACGAATTCAGCGCCTTCGATTTTGTGCTTTGAGTTCTTCCTTTGATCGCAGTATATGCTATATTGTTTAAGCTTGCAGTAAATGAAGCAGTGATCTGAAGTTATCGCATTGAATTGTGTGAAAGATTTCGTTCCTACACTGTGTGTACAGTCATCCGTGAATTGACCGATCATACAATATCAAGAATATATTTTCAAGAAACCATGAGGGAGAACTGGAACCGTAAAACGTATCCAATTTTATTTCACAAACTGTGTAGCTTAAAAGACCAAATTTATTCTGTTATGTACCGAAAACTTTTAAATAACCTTTTTGATATATATAAGAAATTCGATCTTGTGATTTTGAACTGTAAATTTGATTAGAAATGTCAGCAAATGCGATTCTGGAAGGCGTATTCATTTCGAAATTTTTGTCTATATTACGGTTTGCAACTTTGGCGTCATATATACGACCGTTATGCTCTCAACAGCCCAATATAGGATACCGGTAATATAACATCATTTACAGTAGACTAGTGAAACAAAACAGTGAAATAATCGATGAGACATTCTCAGTTTAAAAATCAAAATAAAATTTCATTGAAACCGGGCTATTTGAATGCAAATATGGTGTAACTAATCTTGACCTTAGAGGTTAGGTACATTCGGAAACATTTCACAGAGGTGTAAGGATATAGAATATGCAAAAGATAGATTTAAGTTAATAATGATAATTATAATGATTAGTTTACCGTGTAGTTAACTTTGATTAATGTTATTTTGGAGCTCTTTCATATCGATTGTCCCATATTTCCTGAAAACACCTAATATCTTTTTATATTTCTTTCCTTTTGGTGTGCATTTGTCGTGCATGTCGTTCCCCAAAAAAAATTTTTTTGGGGTTTTTTTTTTCCCGGGCAAAATTTTTCCCCAAAAGGTTTTTTTGGGGAAAAATTTAATTTCCCTTTCCCCGGGGTTTTTCCCCTTTTTTGGGGTTTTTTTGTTTTTGGGGGAAAAATTAATTTTTGGTTTTTTTTTTTTTTTTTTTTTAAAAAAAAGGGTTTTTAAAAAAAATTAAAATTTTTTAAAAAAAAAATTTTTTTTAAAAAAATTTTTCCAAAAAAAATTTTTTTTTTTTTAAAAAAAAAAACCATTTTTTTTTGGGTTTTTTTTTAAAAAAAATTTTTGGGGGGAAATTTTTTTTAAAATTTTGGGGAAACTTTTTCCCCCGGGTTTTGGGGGTTTTTTTTGAAAGGGGAAAAAAAGGGGTTCCTCCTTAAAATTAAAAAAATTTTTTTCCTTTTTTTTTTTTTAAAAAAAAAAAAATTTTCCAAAACCCCTTTTTTTTAAAAAAGGGTTTTTTTAAAAAAATTGGTTTTTTTTTTGTTTTTTGGAGGTTTTTTTTAAACCCCGTTTTTTTTTTTTTAAAAAAAAATTTTTTTTATTTAAAAAAAAAATTTTAAATAATTTTTTTTTCGGGTTTTTTCCCCCCAAAAAAAAGGGGTTTTTTTTTGGGGGTTTTTTGGTTTTAAGGGGGGGAAAAATTTGGGGGGGGTTTTTTTTGGGGGGGGTTTTTTTTTTTAAAAAAATTTTTGGGGGGGTTTTGGGGGAAAAAAAAAAATTTTTTAAAAAATTTTTAAAAAAATTTTTTAAAAATTTAAAAGGGAAAAAATTTTTTTTAAAAAAAAAAAATTTTTTTTAAAAAGGTTTAAAAAAATTTTTTTAAACCCAAAAATTTTTTTTTCCTAAAAAAAAATTTTTTTTTTTTTTTGGGGCCCCGGGGGTTTCCTTTTTTAAAAACCCCCCCCCCTTTTAAAAATTTTTGGGGGGAAAAAAATTTTTTTTTTTTAAAAAAGGGGGGTTTTTTTGTAAAAATTTTTTTAAATTTTAAAAATTTTTTTTAAAAAAATTTTTTTTTTTTTTTTAAAAATTTTTTTTTTTTTTAAAATTTTTTTTTTTAAAAAATAGGGTTTTTAAAAAATTTTTTTTTTTAAAAAAAAAAAATTTTTTATTTTCAAAATTTTTAAAATTTTAAAATTTTTTTAAATTTTAAAATTTTTTTTTTTTTTTTTTTTTTTTTTAAAAAAATTTTTTTTTTCCAAAAAAAAAAATTTTTTTTTTTTTTTTAAAATTTTTCCCCCCCCTTTTTTTTCCCCTTTTTTAAAATTTTTAAAAAAATTTTTTTTAAAAATTATTTTTAAAGGGAAAAAGGGAAAACCAAAAAAAAAATTAAATTTTTTTTTTTTAAAAAAATGGTTTTTTTTTTAAAAAAAAAAGGGGGTTTTTAAAAAAAAAAAAAATTTTTTTAAAAATTTTTTTTTTTTTTTTTTAAAAAAGGAAAAAAAAAAAAGGGTTTTTTTCCCCCAAAAAAAATTTAATTTTTTTTTTAAAAAAACCAAAAAGGGGAAAAAAAAAGGGGGGGTTTTTTTTTGGGGGTTTTTAAAAAAATTTTTTTTTTTGGGAAAAAAATTTTTAAATTTTTTTTTTTTCCCCTTTTTTTTAATTTTTATTTAATTTTTTTTAAATTTTTTTTTTTTCCTTTTTTTTTTTTTTTTTTTTTTTTGGGGGGAAAATTTTGGGGGAACCCCGGTTGTTTTTTTTTTTTCCCCCCCCCAAAAAAAAAAATTTTTTTTTTGGGGGTTTAAAAAAAAAATTTTTTAAAAAAATTTTTAAACCAAAAAAAAAAAAAAAAAAAAATTTTTTAAATTTTTTAAAAATTTTTAAAAACCAAAAATTTATTTTTTTTTAAAGGGGAAAAAAAAAAATTTTTTTTAAAAATTTTTTTTTAAAAAAAATTTTGTTTTTTTTTCCCCTTTCCCAAAATTTTTTTCCTTTTTAAATTGTAAACCTTATTTTTAAAAAAATTTTTTTTGGGTTTTTTTTAAAAAAAAATTTAAAATTTCCTTTTTTTTTAAAAAAAAAAAAAAAAAAAAAATTTTGGGGGGGGGGGGTTTTTTTTTTTTTTTTTAATTTTTTTTTTTTTTTTTTTAAAAAGGGTTTTAAAAAAAAAAAATTTTTGGGAAAAATTTTTTTTAAAATTTTTGAAAAAAAAATTTTTTTTAAAAAAAATTTTTTTAAATTAAATTAAAAAAAAATTTTTTTTTTTAAAAAAAATTTTTTTTAAAAAAATTTTTTTTTTTAAAATTTGGTTAAAAAAATTTTTTTTTAAAAAAGAAAATTTTTTTAAAATTTTCCTTTTTTTTTTTTCCCTTTTTTTTTTTAAAAATTTTTAAAAAAATTTTTTTTTTTTTTTTTTTTTTAAAAAATTTTAAAAATTTTAAAATTTTTTTTTTTTTTTTTAAATTTATTTATTTTTTTTTTTTTTTTTGGGGGGAAAATTTTTTTTGGGGGGGGGAAAAAAAAATTTTTAAATTAGGGGGGGTTTTTTTTTTTCCCCAAAAAGGAAAAAAAAAAAAGGTTTTTGGGTTTTTTTTTGGGTTTTTTTTAAAAATTTTTTTTTTTTTTTTTTTTTTTTAAAAAGGGGGAAAAAAAAAAAAAAAAAAAAATTTTTGGGGAAAACGGGAAATTGTTTTTTTTTTCCCAACATATATAAATTGAACCATTATTTTACACAAATAACGATAACAACAAAAACATACCGAAACAAATTTAGATTATAGAATGTTTTATACACACAAAAAGTAGTATATTATGGTTGTCAAGTCTTATTTTATGAGGAGGATCCAATCCAATTAACCCATTCAGGACTACCCAAAATATTTCTCATCCGAAGTGACATCATTTATCAACGGGCCTTATATAAAATGCTTCCTTTAAATAAAAGAAGAACTAATTAGTAAAGTCTACGAGGTTGCTAAAACAAGCAGTCACATACCAAATAACGGATTTTGGAGAGTCTGAAAAACAAAATACACACATACAATGCATTCTTATAATGGTACCAAAATACCTCAAAGTCTGCAATAAAGATAAGTTAAGTGGACCCTTGATGACCAAGAGATACAAAAAATGGACATGTGTAAATCTATTTAAAACCGAATTTTTTTTTTGGAAATTTTTTAAAGTGTAAGAAACCCGTCGCAGGGCCTTTTATTTGGGCCAAAAAACTTTCCCTTTTCTCGCCCTTTACTTTCCTGCCGGATTTTTTCCCGATTTTTTTTAATTTTAAAAATGAAAGGGTTTTCAAAAACAAAATTTTAAAAATCAAAACCTGTTATTTTCGCTTTTCAGGGGTCCCTTTTCAGTTGTTTTTTCCAAAAAAGAATAGGTGAGAGTGGCCAAAAAAAGTGTTTTTTGTTACTTTTTTTCTCTAGGTATGTGGCAAGCTGTTTGCTTTCTCAGGGGCCATAACAGTGTATGTGACATATGGTCTTCTTGGGAGGCAGGAATTTTTTTCCCGCTGGTATTTACATTTAGAACTTATTTATATAATCTTTTTAATAAATTTTCAAAAGCTGACTTTGTTCCCAAAAAATTGGATATTTGAATATCATACAATTAAAATTTTCATCCTAATCTAGTTTGTTTGTTTGATTGGGTTTTATGTCAGATACACAACAAATAAACGACAAAAACCATACGGTTCAACAATATATCTTACAAACCTAAAGTTGTTTTAAAGGTTTAATTTTAGAAAACGTTTATTTAAATGACATTAAAAATGTAACGTTCTACAAAACGCATACGTGTATGAACCAAAACTTTTGAGGAGGGAACATACTTTCTAGTTTCTGTATATTTCTTTGGATCATTTACATGATGACCTCCCTGACTAGACACTTAAACAAACCAAGCCTGTGATGTTTATTTTCTTCATATTATCCCCTTCTCTCTCCATCTTTGACAATTCTTTTCGTTTTCTCAATACCTTTACAATATCTTTTAATTTAGGTTCTGGTGCTGGCATACTACATTACTGTGGATATACAGTTCTTGCTGCTCATTTCAGCCATAAATGGCGTCCACTAACTATAACTGTATCAAGTGCTGGAATTCCATTAGCTGCATTATTTATTCCACCAACTGTCACAGTACTGATAGATGAATTTGATTGGAGGAAAGCCTACATGTTCCTTGCATGCTTGTCATTGGTTGGAGTTCCCGTCGTTTATTTTTTCTTCCCGTCAGCAACATCGTTTAAAATCTCTATACCAAATACCGGTTTGTAATTTATTACAATTATCAACTTAACTCGCATTGGTGAATCTTGGAATGACATTAAAATTGTTTATTTTTTTTTAAAATGATTATTACCATATTCACAAGAATGTTGCTTCAGTTGCTAACAATTCTTAATTCTACGACCGTTATTATATAAATATCTGCCTTAGATTTTGAAACACTCAAAATCTTTTTCGTTTTCACGCTATTTTTCTTGGTTCTTTAGAGCTACTTTATCATTAACATGTAGATAGCCTTGTATAATTGTTTTTTATATTCTGTATTTCATTTATTTATTATTGATCTTGTTTATCTTTAATATTGTTAGCATTCTTAAAATTGTACGCTTCTTAAAGCCCAAAGGCGGAACATATGTAATTAATATGGCATTTGATTTCTTGCAGGTAATCAAGAAACTAGAAATATTTTAAGATTTTTGAAAAACATCAATATCATGTTGTACTTCATATCTACGTTTATTCTCTATGTTATTGTTTACGTCCCTGTAACATTCTTGCCGGACCTCATGCACGAGTACAACAGGAGTTCAGAGGACATTTATATATGCTTGATGACATTGGGGTCATGTGATTTAGTTTCAAGAATGTTTAGTGGGTTTTTGATTCTAAAGAAGCCTTCGTATGTAGCCTTTATTCATTCCGGTGGTATCATGTTGTATGGGATGTCGTCTGTCCTGATAACACAATCAAAATCCACGGAGGCGTTTGTCATAATCTCAGGGCTTATCGGTATAGGCACAGGTATATCGGATATTATTTGAGCTATAACTCTTTGTTACGCGAGATATTTTAACGGAAAATTAAGGAATCTCAATGTTGGGGTGCTTTTATTTAATAGATCTTGGCAGGAATGTGTATTTCAATCATTTAATTTAATCCAAATCTATTTGCGTATCTTTGAGTTATGGCCCTTATAATGTTTTTAAATATACTAGAGCCTTATATTGCTTTAAAATCAAAATAGACATGAATGTAACTATTGTTTAGTGCAAGGTGAATCTGAACTGCCGTCTTATCCAAAGCCATAACTTAATATAGAAAAGTACGAACACTTAAGCCACGAAATCAGATGTCTAGATGCTTTTTCATAGTGCTTTTATTATTATATACAAAACTGAACATGTTTAAGTAAAAATCAGCATTGCCATTAAATTTTTGTATTTATTTTTTTGTAATCCTGCATTCAGTGGATTCGATTATCTGAGCATACATTGCATGATTTACTTCATTCTAATTCTATAATTGTATTTTTTATTGTATTAATAAGCTGAACAAATTAATTTAGTTGAAAATGAGTCTATTATTGTACATTTATTCATTAATTACCTTATTTGTAAAAAATCTCATTCTCTTGCTTTGTCATCTTCACGGTGCTTTGCAGCACTATTTTTCGTCATGTCTACCCATGTACTTCCAGAGGAAGATGTGAGATTGGGATTCGGTAAAGTCATAACATTTGGAGGATTTGCTCTTATTGGAGGCATGCCTCTTGCAGGTTTGTAATAAATTGCTTAACGTACTGGATTCTGTTTAAAGAGTAATTAAATATGTCGTTATACATGAAAATTTGATCCGCGAGTGTTAATCAATGTTGTTTCGTAAGCTCGAATTTGTGATTTTTGTCCATTATGGTTTACATCATATAACCTTAGGAAGGATTCAATACTTGCCACTCACAGATAGCTGGGTTATAAGAGATGGTTCTACAGAAATAACTCGCTTAAGATTTTAATGATGTAAAGTCTTTTAAGTGATAATATGAATTAAAAAGCCTAATTTGCATTTTTGCATTATTTTAGCTCTATAAAATGCTACTGTAGCGCAACACATTATTGTATTTAGCATTTCTAAACTCATATTAAAGAACCTTTTCCACAAGATTTTTCGGACATAGTTTGTTTATGATGTTTGAATTCTATTATTTCATTCCAGTACAATATTCAATTTTGACAATTAACATATTCAGTCCAAAAGGTCCTGAACTTAGAATCGACTAACTTTGATCAAGACTTTTATATTGATATGTTAGTATATGACATTCATTTATCAATGGCCTTTATTTCTTAGGTCTTAATTTCTAAACCCCATATAATGAAAAGGCAGCATTTTATTTGATGAACACATTTTGTTCTTTTCAGGTTTTATATCTGATTACTATGGGACAGAGAGAGGTGCTTTCATTTTCTCAAGTATTCTACTTATTATTAGTTCTGGCCTAGTTTTTTTCTTAAATAAGGATATGAAGGGGTTATTGCTTAAAAAGGAGCAATTGAAAAAATACCCAAAAAAAGTTAAATTTAAGGGAAAATTTTCCTTTAATTTTTAAAAGGAAATTTTTTATTTGGGACCTTGGCACGAGAAGAAATATGGATGTGTTTTTTTATGTCACCACATTCAATAGGGACTTTTTTTTTATTATGTTTTTTTAAAAAAAAAGTTTTTGAGAGAACAAAAATGTGTTTTTCTTTTTTTACTTTCAAACTGATTAATAGAGAATATATGATGTTTCATGTGCAGTCAAGCGAATTAATAGGACGCTTTAGCAACATAGTAAGAGTTAAGAGTATGTCAAGTGGTAACAATTATGTATGCATTTTTGTGTTAAATATACATAACATTTTCACTATACATGTACAAGAAAATTATCAATTTGCACTCTGATTTTCCTATTCGAACCGACCGTAATGATAAAGTACAGACATAAAAAAGAAGGAAAATCCCATTACTCTATAGTATAAATACACGTGAGTGTATATGCACATATTGGTACGTTCAAACATATCAAGAAAAATAATAGAACTTTTAAACATGTTTGAAAAAATTTAAGGAAAAAAAAGAGATGGAAACGTAAGTTAATTGTTGAAATTGTTGGGTAATAGAAAGTTAGATGTAACATACAGATTTAAGAGAAAGAAGAAGAAACAACAACAACAGAAAATGGTCACTATAATACTATGGAGTTGATGGAACGAGTTTATATATACTTTTGAGAAGATATTATGCATCTCAATCTCTATTTCATATTAGTCTAGATAATAACTTTCCTTTTACAATTCAAATCGTTTTGTTCTGTGTAAATATAAGTATATATGAAGGACTATTGCTTCATTTAAATCGTCAGCAATTGAATAATCATGTCTTCTTTGGAAAACTGAAATGGATGGCGAATTAACAGGAAGATTGTTCCAGTCTTTAATTGATGATGGCAAAAATGAATGAAAATAAAGTTGTGTGTGAAAAAATATATTTCTAGTGTTGCCTGCATTTCGTAAATTATAATCTGAAAATTCGCCTTCTGTATCGGGAACTAATGAAGAGAGGTAACAAAAACAATAAAGGAGCAAATCAATTGTATGCAAACAGACACAAATAAATTATGTAAGCTTGAAGAAATTAAAAATGGATGTAGTTATACATGAAGAACTTAAGCATTGTTTCTAATTAATTGTGTTGTACATTATATCCTATTAGCATATATACAACACAAAATGCATTTTAAAATTGAAAATTAACAAATGATATACTTCTCTTCAAAGCATTTTCTTAATCAATTTGTTTATAAGTACGTAAGTTTTCTAATGAAATAATTCTGCAGAGAATAAAAAGAACAAAACTATAACCCCATTGTCATGAACTTAAAATATTAATTGACACATGATACGCTTCTAGCTTTTTATAATTTTACCAAAGCATTTACTTTATAAATTGATTTAAAATACAAACAGTTGACTTATGAGCAAAATCTGCAAAGAACATAAAGATCTAAAACTATAACCCCCTTGTCATTAACTTAAAAGTGAAATTTGATAAATGATATACTTCTTATTAAATAATTTACTAAATCAATTGATTATAAATACAGCTTTTTTATGAAATAATTCTGCAAAGAATTTCAAGAACTGAAACTAAAACCCTCTTGTTATTAACTTAAAGGTGCAATTTAACAAATGACTACTTCCACCCAATGCATTTACTTACAAATATTTTCAAAAACTACAGTTTTTATGGAATAATTCTTGTCATTAACTTAAAAATACAATTTAACAAACTATATACTTCAAACAATCAGTTTAACAATTCATTATAAATACAGTTTTATTATATAATAATTCTGCAAAGAATTTACAGAAATCAAATTGTAACTTCCTTGTCATAAACCTCTAACATTAATTTGTTTACTTGGACAACAAACAGAAATGTTTAAAAAATGCTTAATATCTTTATCCCTACTTAAAGTTTAATATATATTGTTCAAAACATTATTGTTCTAAGTACAATTACCCTGAAATATTTAGAAATGCAATATGAACATGTTAAAATGTAACGCAAAAACAGCTGGCTGACCAAATAAGAGGCTATGAAGCCCACTTAACAAAGACATACGTCAAATGACAACTTTAAAAGCATATTCAAATTTTTACTTTATTTCAAAACAAAAATAAACCAACATGAAGCCATAATATTTGTTCTGATAAAGCATGACATTACCAGAAATCAACACATGAAACAGAAAACGTGTGTTCCTAAAAA
>NW_026862877.1:0-5783 GCF_026571515.1 Ruditapes philippinarum | reverse complement strand
AAGTTTAAAGCATATGTCAATGGACTTTGAAAAGTATTTGAACTATTACAAAAACTTTTAACGGTAAATTCTAAGTCGAAAAAAGGGGCATAATTCTGTCAAAATGCTTAATAGAGTTACCTCCTGCTGTCTACAGGTTGGGTCATGATGTTGAACAAGTGTGCAAAAGTTTCAAAGCCATATGTTCTATTGGACTTTAAAAAATATTTCAAACTATTACAAAAACTTTAACGTAAATTCTAAGTCGAAAAAGGGGTGCATTATTCCTGTCAAAAATGCTTGATAGAGTTACCTCCTCCTGTCTACAGGTTGGGGTCATGATGGTGAACAGGTGTGCACAAAGCCATATTCAATGTTGGGGTCATGATGGTGAACAAGTGTGCAAAGTTTCAAAGCCATATGTCAATGGACTTTGAAAATATTTGAACTATTACAAAAACTTTAACGTAAATTCTAAGTTAAAAAGGGGCATAATTCTGTCAAAATGCTTGATAGAGTTACCTCCTCCTGTTTAAGGTTGGGGTCATGATGTTGAACAAGTGTGCAAAGTTTCAAAGCCATATGTCAATGGACTTTGAAAATATTTGAACTATTACAAAAAACTTTAACGTAAATTCTAAGTTCGAAAAAGGGGCATAATTCTGCTCAAAATGCTTGATAGAGTTACCTCTCCTGTCTACAGGTTGGGGTCATGATGGTGAACAAGTGTGCAAAGTTTCAAAGCCATATGTCAATGGACTTTGAAAATATTTGAACTATTACAAAAACTTTAACGTAAATTCTAAGTCGAAAAAGGGGCATAATTCTGTCAAAATGCTTGATAGAGTTACCTCCTCCTGTCTACAGGTTTGGGTCATGATGGTGAACAAGTGTGCAAAGTTTCAAAGCCATATGTCAATGGACTTTTGAAAATATTTGAACTATTACAAAAACTTTAAACGTAAATTCTAAGTCGAAAAAGGGGCATAATTCTGTCAAAATACTTGATAGAGTTACCTCCTCCTGTCTACAGGTTGGGGTCATGATGGTGAACAAGTGTGCAAAGTTTCAAAGCCATATGTTCAATGGACTTTGAAAATATTTGAACTATTACAAAAACTTTAACGTAAATTCTAAGTCGAAAAAGGGGCATAATTCTGTCAAAATGCTTGATAGAGTTACCTCCTCCTGTCTACAGGTTGGGGTCATGATGGTGAACAAGTGTGCAAAGTTTCAAAGCCATATGTCAATGGACTTTGAAAATATTTGAACTATTACAAAAACTTTAACATAAGTGGTTACGCCGAGCCGGACGCCGACGCCGACGCTCGGGTGACTGCAATAGCTCTACTTATTCTTATCGAATAGTCGAGCTAAAAAGCTTACTTTTCTTATCGAATAGTCGAGCTAAAAATTACAGACAAAGCCATTTAACACTTAATTAGGAGTTGCACTAATGATTTGAACTGGTGTGTAGATCACGGATTTATATTAAAGGATCAGACACTTTCGTTTAGCTAAGTCATCGCGCGCATGTACGGAATCGGATAAAGGTGGACAGAACGAGATGGGCGAACGCCGGAAGTGCGAAATATGACAGATTTTCACTAGAGTATGTGGTATTATCGCAGTTTGTTGAAAAAATTACTGCCACATATGAATGTACTGATACGTAATATTTTGTGTCGCTAAAGTATATACTATAAATGAAAATATGCCGATAGAACGCGCAACCCTAGTTAAAAAGTACCTAATTAAAAAATTCTGCCTATTGTTTAACATTCTCCTCTACATTTTGGACGCTCTTCTTACTTTAAGCATAAATTTTCCGCGTTTCAGATTAAGATATATTTTTTACATGGTTTTAAATGGTGGCATTGCAAAAAATGTTTCTTGATTGCTAAACATAGTTTTAAAGAAATTCATGTTGAAATGTGTCTTTATTTTTGTTGATTTTTCTCTCCAATAATTTGTACATTTTTATTTGATTACTGTTATAGTAAAATATGGCAAATATTTTACTAATTAGTGTATCAAATATATTTAAGATTTTCTAGGAGCAAGCATTCATATATAGATGATTCATTAGATTGCAAGGAAGAATTTTATTTGTCTACAGAACAGCTGTTTTATAATATTATCTTTTTTATTTTAAACAGATTTTTCATAGTTATCTTCACAATTGAAAGTCATGATTATTTTTCATATATTTATTTTCATTATTTTTCAAAGAAATGATTAACAAATTAAGTGTTTATTTTCAGTTTATTTATAATGTTAATAAATAAAATAGATTACTTGACTATATATATTAATATCCTCTTCAAATCATTTTCTTATTCAACATACCATGGACTGTAGTGTAAACCGGCACATACAAATATACTTCACATTCTATTGTTTTTGAAGATGAATGTTGCAATTATCACATTACCTGGTATGAAAACTGAAAATAAATGTTTCAGATTATCGCTTGTTCCTGGTAATTACCCTCCTTCAAAAGTAATTAAACTTGAAAGAATTTAAGTGGTGTGTAAAAATAATCAAAAGTTACTTTTATTTCGCAAATAACTGACTCAAAAACCCACACAGGGCCGTGGGGGGGAGGGGAACTGTTAGATTTTTTATTGTTTTCTAGGCGTTTACATTACAAATTTCAGATATATCTTTCTAACAGGCATTCAAATTAAAAGAAATAATTAATACATATACAGATAAATATTACGAGTGACATTAAAAAGGCCGATAGAGACCGCAACGAGGTACTTTACTGTTACGATGTTGTCTACTTCACTGCACGACTTGAAAACCAGATTTCACAAAAAAATAATAATGTATAATTAATGAATGAATTGAAATATTCTATGATATGGCAATATTGACAATCTCGGCATATTTTGTACTAAAAAATGAATAAAATTCTCTTCACGTGTGGAAGCGAATGTTAAAGGCTCAATACATTACCCGTACAACAATGTGCGTTAATAAACTTTGACTAAAACCAATATATCTTAAATATGCATCTTTGATCATCTGTGAATAACTAACATCGGCTTCTTTTTTATTTTGAATGGACCGTAAATTATACACGGCTCGAGCTAGTGGGCGATTCGGGCGATAAATAGCTAAGCCAAATTCCGCTGAACTTCGGCGACATCTACATGAAAAGCGAAGATGAAGTCGCACGATTTTTTATTAACCCATTATTGACAAACTAGAAATGTGTCATCATGGCAGGATGCTCCCCCATGCAGCCAAAATTTCAGATGTTATAAATTTTAGTTCCAAATTTGTTTGCACCAAATTATTGTTTTCATTTAAAGTTAAACACTTAAAACTTTTCAATGTTACAACAAACCATTTCCATACAATGTTGAAGGCACTGAATTATTCAGTCTAACTCTTTTGAAAATAGCATATTTCATATTTGTAGCCAAAATAATGGCACATACATTTCCACAAAGTATGAGTGCCTGAAACTGAAAGTTCAAATTTTTCCAATTTTCAAGAACAGAGATAAGTTTGTCCCAAAATCCATTGAACCAGACAAATTCAAACTTAAACTGCTTATTCTAGATTATCTTTTATTTTAAAGTGAAAGGGCCCTAACTCTCCCAAAAAAAACATCGAACATGCCCAAATTCCTTTTTTCCCCTCCCCAAATTCCTCCTTTTGCCCCATACCCATTTTTTCAAATTTGAGTAAATTTTAAAACTGCTGGGGTAATAAAGAAAAACTGAAAAATTTCATATTAATTTCAAAGTAAAGGGGGCTTTTTTAAAAACCTTTTTTTCCCCCAAAAATTTTCCATTGAAAAATTGAACAAATTCAAAACGGGGCCGGGGCTTCCAAAATATCCATTGTCAAATTTGAGTTGAATTGTTTGTCCCTTTTTTGGGGAGATAATAAACAGAAACTAAAAATTTCATTTTTTTTCAAAGAAAAAGGGGGGGCATAACTTTTCCCAAAAATCATTAAACCCCATGAAAAATTGGAATTGACCTGTGTTTTCAAAGACATACCCATATGTAAAATTTTTGATTGAATGTGTTGTACCGTTGTGGAGATAATAAACGGAAACTCAAATTTCATATTTTTTTAAAGAAAAGGGGGATAACTCTGCAAAAAATCATCGAACCATGACCAAATTGAATTTGCCCTTATTTTTCCATGACATATCCATATGAAAAAATTTGATTGAATGATTTTGTACCGTTGGGGGAAAAATGAAGGAAACTAAAAATTTTTCTATTTTTTAAAGAAAAAGGGGGCATAACTCTCCCAAAAAATCAAAACCATGCCCAAATTCGAACTTGACCTGTTTTTTTAATTTCCCAATGTCAAATTTTGAGTTGAATGTTTTGTCCCGTTGTGGAGATAAAAAGGGAAACTAAAAAATTTCATTTTTTTTAAATAAAAGGGGATAACTCTCCCCAAAAATCATAAACCCATGAAAAAATTCGAATTGACCTGTTTTTTCTCATGACAATCCATATGTAAATTTTTGAGTGAATGTGTTGTACCGTTGGGGATAATAACGGAAACTGAAAATTTCATATTTTTCAAAGTAAAGGGGCATAACTCTGCAAAAATCATCGAACCTACAAAATTCGAACTTGACCTTATTTTTCATGACATTCCTTTTTAAAATTTGAGTTGAATGTGTTGTACCTTTGGGGGAGATAATGAACGGAAATAAAAAATTTCTATTATTTTCAAAAAAAAAGGGGCATAACTCTGAAAAAATCATCGAACCATACCAAATTGAACTTGACCTGTTTTTTCTATGACATATCCATATGTCAAATTTTGGTTGAATATTGAACCGTTATAAGAAAATAAACGGAAACTGATGTGACGGAATGACAGAATGAGGGAATGCGGAAGGACGGAATGACGGAAGGAGGGAAAATGACAAAATGAGGGGAAGGAGGGAAGGGGGGTAACAATATGCCCGGCCCCATTACATGGCGGGGGTTTACCAACAATAACTGGAAAAACATTTTGGGTTTTGGGTTTTGCTTTGTTTCCCCTCGCCGCGGAAAAAAGGGATGTATGCATCTCAATCAACGCAAAATTATTAATCTGTTTGTTTCCAAAAATGTCATTTAAAAAATTAAAAAAAAAACTCTCGAGGGAAAAATTAGACTCCCCCCACGGCGAGATTACCGATACGGCGAGAACCAATCGTATTTATTTTTAACAGGCGACATTATTTAACCTCATTAAATGTAACATGAAACCCGTAAAAAATTATTTTGATGGACGGCAAACGTCAAAAAAATTTTCACTACGAAAGTTTTCAAATAAAAGGACCCCCGAAAATAATGAACGGAATTTTAACAGGGTTTTCGGGGCGCGAATTTTGCGTCCCCATACGCATAAATTTTGACTTCGCTATTTAAATTATCCCTTGCGTCCAAGTGTACGCACAAAAAAAATCCCAGACAAAAAGATATTTTGTTTTTGGCCCGACATGATTTTATTCTTTCTTCTCGAAGCTCACAAAATTCCCTTTAAATCTAATAAGCGAGCAGAAAATGCTTGCATTGTTTATTTTGGAAGTTAAAATAATTGAATCACTGCGCATGCTATTGCAAATGCCCGCTGCAAAATGATGACGTTTATCGGGCAAACTACAGTAATATGACGTTTACCGTAAAATCTATTTTAGGTAGCTGTTTTTGGTTTTTCTGTTTCTATTTTTTAGAAGGCTATTCTAAAAGCAATTTTCTATTGGTTAGCGTATCCAATGTCGACAATATTTTTTACATGACGGCCCATAATAAAAAAAAGTTTGCTTT